>NC_036862.1:5486745-5496228 GCF_002910315.2 Salvelinus sp. IW2-2015 | reverse complement strand
CCCGGTCTCTCTGCTCTTTCTCACCCCTGGGTCGGTCGAATCCTTATGGGTCTGACAGCAGCAGGGTTTTCGTTTACCTGACTGCTTTCCTGTCTCCTGATTGACGGTTCACACCCTTCATCGCCCCCCTCGCAGACCCTCCTCGCTCAACACCAACACTCTTAGGTCAATGTAGAGGAGGTGACAGAGACACCCAAAATGTTCTTCTATAGCACAATGGGAAGTGGTTAGGTCCCTGACGGGGTCTCGTGTTAGGAGATGAGACGTTCCATACACAGACACACGTAGAGAACACGTAGAGACCCACACGTAGAGCACACACACACACACATCACACAGATATACACAACCACACCTGTAGAGGTTACTCAGTGAGACCGACACACACACACACACACGTAGAGACACACGTATAGAGACAACACGTAGAGAACACACCACACACACACACACACACAGATATACACACCACACGTAGAGACACAGACACACACACACACGTAGAGACACACAAAACGTAGAGACACACAACGTAGAGACACACACACGTAGAGACACTACACTACGTGAGACACACACATAAGAGACACATAACACATAGAAACACACATTAGAGCGGACACACACATAGAGACACACGTAGAGACCACCACACACATAGAGACACACACAATAGAGACACACAAAGAGACACACACATAACTGAGACACACACAGTAGATGACACACACACATAGAACACACACATTAGGGGACGACACGTAGAAGGAACACACACATAGGAGAACCACATATAGAGACACACACATGAGACAACACACATAGATTACACCACACGTTAAGAGACACACGTAGAGAACACACATAGAGACACACGTAGAGACACACGATAGAGACACACATAGAGACACACACATAGGAACACACACATAGAGACAGCGACACACAGCTAGAGACACACACCATTAGGAGGACACACACATAGCAGGCACACACACATAGCAGACACACACATACGAGACGACACACAACACATAGAGACAGCACGTAACGTCACAACACACTATCACAGACAACACACTAGAGACCACCACAGACGATTAGAGACACAGCCACAGTAGAGACACCACACTGCAGACACATCACACATAGACCACACACGTAGGAGACACACATAGAGACACACACATGAGGAACACACACCATAGAGAACATGTTAAGACACACATAGGGACACACACGTAGATACACACACAATAGGAGACACACGTAGAGACACACATAGATAGACACACACATAGAGACCACACGTAGAGACACACATAGAGACACACACATAGAGACACACACACATAGAGGGACACACGATTTGAGACACACATCAACGACACACTAGGAGACACACACACATAGAGACAACCACGTCAGAGACACACATAGAGACACACATTTTATATCTATCACACACTTATACATAGAGGACACACATAGAGACAACACAACATAGCAGACACACATTTAAGAGACACACATAGAAGACACACACACATAGAGACACACATAGAGACACACGTAGAGACACACATAGAGACACACCATAGAGACACATAGAGACAACGTAGAGACACACCGTAGAGACCACGCAGACAACGTAGAGACAACAAGACAACACACATAGAGACACACACACCTACCACAACACATAGACACACACTGACACACACACACTAACACACACACACACACACACTAAACACACACTCAAGAATCAACTGCGCAATTGTAGAAGACTCTTACACACCTGCATGCAGCCACACACCACATAGAGACAGCACGTAGAGACCACTAACACAAGAGAACACACATAGAGACACACATAAAAACACACACGTAGAGACACACACATAGAGGACACACACAGCGTAGAGCCGCACACAGCAGTAGAGACAACATAAGACAATCCACACATAGAGAACCACACATAGAGACACCACACATAGAACACACACACATAGAGACACATCGTTAGAGACTCACACATGATGATGGACCCCACATAGAGACACACACATAGAGACACACACATAGAGAACACACACATAGAGACACACGACATAGAGACACACACAATAGACACACACTAGAGACCACACATTAGAGACACACAACATAGAGGGACACACACCAATATGACAACGTCTAGAGAACACATAGAGACACACACGTAGAACACCACACCATAGAGACACGCGTAGAGACACACCACTAGAAGCACACACATATGATGACACACGTAGACGACACACATGAGGACACACACATAGAGGACCACATCACACAAGAAAACGTAGAACACCATACAGAACACATAGAGGGACACACACACTAGAGACACACGTAGATGACCACTCACATAGAGAACACATAGAGGGACACACACACCATAGAGACACACATAGACGCACACACATAGAGACACACCACACATAAGAGACACACATAGAGACACACATAGAGACACCACACCACATTCCAGAGACACACTATAGAGACACACATAGAGGACACACGCTAGAGACACACAAGAGACACACGTAGTGACACAGCATTAGAGACTACGTAGAGACACACATTGAGACACACGTTAGAGACACAACATAGAGACACACACATAGGACACACACACATGAGACACACACATGGAGACACACACATAGAGACACACACAATAGAGACACACAACCACACACTACACGTCGAGACACACCATTAGAGACCACACTCAACATAGAGACACACAACGTAGAGACACCACACACATAGAGACACGTAGAGTACAACACAGAGTGACACAAACATGAGACACACGTAAGAGAAACACACACGTAGAGACACACACTAGAAGACACACACACGTATGAGACACAACGTGAGGACACACACGTAGATTACAACACACATAGATGACACCACACACGTAGAGACACCACACACACGAGAGACACACACACCATTAGTGACATGACCATAGCTCACATGTAGAGTCGCACACACGTAGAGACAACACACATATTAAGACACACACATGGAGACACACACATAGAGACACCACCACGTAGAGACACACACGTGAGACACACACTAGAGACACACACACATAAGAGACACACACATAGAGGACCACACCATTAGAGACACCGTTAGAGACACACACACATAGAGACTCACGTAGAGACACACACGTACGATGACACACACATAAGAACACACACGTAGAGACACACACAACGTAGAGACACACACACATAGAAACATGATAGAAGTCACACACACGTAGAGGACACACCATATAGAGACACGAACACATAGAGACACACACATAAGAGGACACACACACGTAGAGAATCACACTACATAGAGACACACATATAGAGCACGAACACACACATAGAGTATCACACACATAGAGACACACCAACACGTAGAGACACACACAGAAACACACGATCACAAGTAAGCACACACACGTAGAGAACCACACACACATAGAGACACACACGTAGGGACCACACACATAGAGGGACCACACATAGAGACACACACACGTAGAGACACAAAACACATAGAGACACACCTAATAGAGACACACAAAGAGCACCCACATAAGACACACACGTAGAGACACACACACATAGAGACACACAGCATAGAGACACACTAGAGACACACACACCATAGGATCCACATCATAGAGACACACACATAGAGACACACACACATGAGACACACACGTCAGAGAACAATAGGACCAGACATGACGCGACATCACGTAGGAAACGTAGAGAACACACATAGAGATAACGTAGAGACCACACATAGAGAGCACAACATAGAGACAATACACATAGAGACACACACACATAGAGGACACACACATTACGATGACACACACATGAGACACACACACTAGGACCACGTAGAGACACACATATGAGACCCACAAACCCAAAGAGGACACACACCATTAGAGACACACGACATAGAGACACCACACATAGAGACACACCACATACGAGACACACGTAGAGACACGACATGAATGGACACACACATAGAGACACACAATTAGAGACATCAACCACACCATAGTACACACACGTCAGAGCTAACACATAGAGACACACACATAGGGACACACACAAAACAAATAAAAGAGGACACACGTTTTAGCAGACACCAAGAGACACACACATCAGAGACATACACACATAGAGACACACGTAGAGACACACATAACCACACATTAGTAGATCACTCATGCCTGAAGCAGCACATCATCAGGTAGCACCACTAACACTATAGACGAACCATACACACACATAGGAGACACAGTGAGGACACACATAGAACACACAATAGGTAGACACCCACACCCATTTAGAAGCACACACATGAGCGACACAACATAGAGACACATCCACAACAATAGAGTACACACTAGAGACACACACACATAGAGACACACATAGCAGACACCACGTAGAGACACCACATAGAGCAACGTTAAAGAGACACACAGTAGGACACACGTTACGAGACACACATAGAGACATACGTAGAGACACTACATAAGACAACACGCTTAAGGACACAACATTAGAGACACACACATTAGAGAACACAACATAGAGACACACATAGAGACACACATAGAGACACACACAACACTAGAGACATCACAACACACACGTAGAGACACAACAAACGATCCACAGAGACACACACACCGGTACGAGGACACACAACACGTAGAGACCACAACACATAGGAGACCACACGTAGAAGACAACACAGTAGAGACACACGTAGAGACAACACTACACGTAGATAAGCGTTGACCTCTGTAGGAACAGCCTGAAGGCAGGCGATTCTCACTGACCCACACAGTGAAGACTGGGAAGGGCTCAGAGACAGAGAGAGAACTATGGAAACGTATATTCTCTGTGTGTGTACTGAGTCTGTTTTTCCCAGATGGAGGGTCAGGAGTTTTGGGAACCTATCCTGTGGGTCAGAGCTAAAGCCTGGGCTGTGTTGTGTGCGTGTGCTGAGTGCAAACAAGTTAAATGTGAGCAATGTACTGCGCGCTATGAAGTGGAACTGTAGGTGATTATCAGGTGTCAGTGTGACATATCACTACAACACAGAGGGATATAAGGAGACTGTCATCCCGAACTATGTCTTCAATTATTATGTTTAAATATAACCTTTAATTAACTAGGCAAGTCAGTTAAAACTTCTTGTCAATAGGGGGGCGCTGTTTTCACTTTGGAAAAAATCGTGCCCAATTTAAACGGCCTCGTACTCTGTTCTAGATCATACAATATGCATATTATTATTACTATTGGATAGAAAACACTCTGAAGTTTCTAAAACTGTTTGAATTATATCTGTGAGTAAAACAGAACTCATTTGGCAGCAAACTTCCATACAGGAAATAAAAAATCTGAAAACGAGGCTCTGTTTCAGGGCCTGCCTATTCAACTGGCTTTTATTTATCGATATGTATGCACTTCATACGCCTTCCACTAGATGTCAACAGGCAGTGGAAGGTGGAATGGGGTGTCTAGCTTTATCTGAGGCCGAACAAGAGCTTTTGGAGTGACAGGTCCGGTATTTTCTTTGTCTTCGACGGCGCACGAGGGACCTCGACATTGTCTTCTGAAAAGCGTTCGGTATACACGGCGAATATCTCCGGCTCTGATTTTATTTGATACATATGATAATAACATCATAAAGTAGGTTTTTTAACAGTTTATTCAACGTTTATTGGGACTTTTGGAGTTTTCCGTTCTTTGCGCCAAGAGAGGATGGAAATGTTAGCAACCTTGGCTAGCATTGTGGCGCGAATTCGACAGAAGAAATGGACATTCTAAAACCAAACAACGATTTATTCTGGAAATAGGACTCCTTCTACAACATTCTGATGGAAGCTCAGCAAAAGTAAGACAACATTTATGATGTTATTCCGTATTTCTGTGTAATATGTTGATGCCTATTCTCCGCCGTGTTGGTGAGCGCTGTCTCACAATAACCCAAGCTGTATGTTGTGGTAAAGTTATTTTWAAAAATCTAACACAGCGGTTGCATTAAGAACCAGTGTATCTTTCATTTGCCATACAACAAGTATTTTTTATGTAAAGTTTATGATGAGTTCTTTGGTCAGATTAGGTGAGTGTCCAAAATATCTCCGGACATTCTGGGGAAATGTTGCTACGTATTCACAATGTATAACCACGATTTGCAGCTCTAAATATGCACATTTTCGAACAAAACATAAATGTATTGTATAACATGATGTTATAAGACTGTCATCTGATGAAGTTGTCCAAAGGTTAGTGATTAATTTGATATCTATTGCTGGTTTTTGCGAAAGCTACCTTTGCGGTGAATAAATGCGTTTGTGTGTTTGGCTATTGTGGTAAGCTAATATAATTCTATATTGTGTTTTCGCTGTAAAACACTTAAAAAATCGGAAATATTGGCTGGATTCACAAGATGTTTATCTTTCATTTGCTGTACACCATGTATTTTTCATAAATGTTTTTAAAATGAATGAAGTATTAATGTATTTTCACGTTGCTCTCTGTATTATCTGGCTGCTTTTGGTGGCTATTTTTGATGTGGGGCTGCAATGTAAAACTATTGAATTTATACCGTCAAATATTGCACATTTTCGAACAGAACATAAATGTATTGTAATAACATGTTATAAAGACTGTCATCTGATTGACCGTTGTTCTTGGTTTGTGGACTAAATTTTATCTTCTATTTTGTCGGTTTTTGTTGAAAAGTACTTTGCGTGGGGAAACATGGTGAAAATTATGCGGTTGTTGTTTGGCTATTGTGGTTAGCTGAAATAGAAATACACTAACGCTGTTTTCGCTGTAGAGAGCTTTAAAAAACTCGGAACATGATGGCTGGGGTTCAACCAAGATGTTATACTCTATTCAGTTTGCATGTATGGACTTGATGATTTGTCATGAAAGATTATCAGTTTATATGATATCCCTGTCCCCGTCTAGGCTTAGGTATAGCCAGTCAGCTTTTTTGATGAGGAGGATCCCGGATCCGGGAGGGTGATGAAGTAGACACATTCTTAATACATTGACGTACCGCCTACCGGGGAACAGGTGGGGTTAACTGCCTTGTTCGGGAGCAGAATGACACAATTTTTTAACCTTGTCAGCTCGGGATTCAATCTAGCAACCTTTCGGTTACTGGTCCAACACTCTTAACCACGAGGCTACATGCCACGGACACTAATGAGCCCCGCATCCTCTGTGGTGTGTGGTGTGTAGTGTTGTGGTGGTGGTGTGTGTGGTGTGTGTGTGTGTGTGTGTGTGGGTTGTGGGTGTGTGTGTGGTGTGTGTGTGTGGGTGGTGGTGTGTGTGTGTGCGAGCGTGCGCGCGCTCGTTAACTTGATTTGATACAAAGCCTCTACTGAAGTATCATCTGTCATTAGAACTAATTATGCATCAGGGCTTTGGGGAATTTCTTCTGAATATGAGAGTGCTTGGGGGGTAATGGACACAGTGTAACATTGTACGCATACTGAGTTCGATCTGATGTCTGGATTCTCTAGCTTGAAGTGCTTTGTGTGGATATACCGACGTATCTATACAGAAGAGGTTTCTCTTCTAGGTTACTAGTGTTCCATAGCGTCCTTCTCACTGACCTAGTCGGCAGGTTCTGCCAGTCCAGCCGGGGGGGCAGAGGCACTGGAACCTCTCCGGAGACTCCTGGCACGTTGCTCCGCGCCCACACGGTTTTGAGTCACACTGCCGCACCACTAAAAGGAGACAGAAATCATTTCATCAACGAGTTAAATCATTTGATTATACGGCCAACAATAAAAGAACCAGTGAACATGAATCAACCAAACAATCAAACAATTTATCAACCAACCAATTGTCAAGTCTGCGTGTTCAACGTGATTCGTACTTACCCTCATTTTCTAGAAATGTTTTTCCTATTATTGCTTGTTTTATGTGGTTGTTTCATCGTTCTTATTTGCACGCATAACGAGTCGTTCTAGATTGGAGTGTCTGCTAAAAAATGACTAGAATATAAATGTAAAAATGTCTGTGCACTTGTACGTTGCGTGTGTTAGCGACACATGTGCATGTGTGAGTGTGTGTGTTAGCGATACATGTGCATGTGTGAGTGTGTGTGTGTGTTCCTAGTTGTTCTGTCGGTATGCGAATGCTCCTGCGGGCCGTGTTTTCATTCCCCTATTCTCTTGCTCTGGTTCCTGAGCAAACACTGATAAATAAAATCATCTGCTGCGCATTGTTCACACCTCACCGGATCTCCTAAGCTCGCTTTCCCATCCAGAGATAGACGGATAGGGGAGCGAGAGATAGGGAAAGAGAGAGAGAAAGAGGGAGAGGGGAGAGGAAGGAGCAGCCACGCCTCGTTCCACTACTCTGGAGAGGAATTCAAAAACAGAGAAAAAGGGGAGACAAATATAGAGAGAATGGGTAGAAAGCAGAGGCTGGGAAGGAGGAAGTGAGAGAGAAAGCGTCAGTGAGAAAGAGAGCGGTAGGTCGGGTGAACCCATAGGCTAACATGGCATATTTGTACAGTCGTTTCTCCATGCACAGCCACTGTAAGCGCACATTTCTCATCTGTCAGCCCCTCTCTCGTAACCTTTCCAATTTACCTAACCCTACAGTCATACCAGTTTCCATGGTCCTGACCCCAGCCCTGCACAGTAACCCAATTCAAAGCCACCGCAGCGCAGGGGGAAAGTCAATAACAAACAAAGTACCCTCTAATTAATGTTCAATATATAAATCACGTCGAAGAACAGAGCCGTGTTGTGGTTCCCGACATCCATGCCCTAAAACTCGAAACGATAGTCTGTCCCCCAGAGAGTGTGTGTGTGTGTGTGTGTGTGTGTGTGACTTCATGCTCCCACCCAGTGACAAACAGTAGATAGATAGTTCAACTGTAAGCCATGTTGTCAAAAAACGCTCCGTAAATAATAGCATTCTAATTGGTATCACAACTGCAATGTAATTGCCTTGAGAATTTTCATTTCAACATGGTGTCCATTGAGAGCGAGAGAGAGAGACAGAGAGAGAGGGAGAGAGAGAGAGCGACAGACAGACTAAATTGCCTTCTTTCTTTGAGCACAGCCAGACTCTCATACTTTCCCACACACTTTAAAGGAAAATAAGCAGCGATACAGACAGGGAGTGTCATGTTTTGTCTTTGATCATGTCTTGTCCCTGTGCTTCCCTCTGCTGGTCTTATTAGGTTCTTTCTCTTTCTCTCTCTCTATCGTTCCGTTCCTGCTCCCAGCTGTTTCTCATTCTCCCTACGACCTCATTTACTCTTTCACACCTGTCCCCTATTTTGCCCTCTGATTAGAGTCCCTATTTCTCCCTCTGTTTTCCGCTCCTGTCCTTGTCGGATTCT
>NC_036862.1:5459117-5482130 GCF_002910315.2 Salvelinus sp. IW2-2015 | reverse complement strand
GAGGGAGGTGACGGAGTTATGACCAGGGAGGTGCTGAGGAGAGGGGGAGGAGGGACCATAAGAGTACCATGGGGACCCTCCACCTCTGTTCGCCATTTGTGTGACTTGTCGGGGGCTTAGCGGTTTTCCCGTGCTTGGTCTCTGCACCCGTAGGGGAAGAGATCACTCTACCTGTGACATCCCGTCCACTCTTCACGCATACTGTGAAAATGGGGGTGTACACGATGAGAACAGTGGAACACGAACGTTGTATTGTTTTATCACTAGACATCTCTTAGAATATCCTACAGACGGTAAAATGTATTCATCTCATTAATGGTCAAATAATATTATAAATTAGTACAAAGTGAGTTAAATTATCGTACGGCTGTGTACTGCTCTCACACACACACATAAAACCACCACATCACCAGGCCCGAGATAGGCATCGTCGCTTAGCATCTTTCGAAGCAGCCAGGCAGGACCAGAGTGGCACTGCAAAAGTAAAATCCACCAAACATTGTGTGACCCCTTCAGATTGCCTCCCTCTGTTGATCGGTTAGATCTGAGTGTAGTGGAAGCATTCGCCTGCATAGCTGGGTTGTGGTGGCGCTGCCGTGTTTAACGTGCGTGCCGTTTGTGGGAAAGATAGGGGGTATATGGCAGACACGGGCACTGATTGGTACTTATCTATAGCACATGAGAGAGGCCACACGTGCCGTCCTCGATTGCCTTATCCCTGATGTAACGGCTTTAAAAGGACCCGAGTCTAAAGGACTCACCTGTAATGGAGGAACTATAATTGGATAATACGAAGTTCTGCGGAGAAGAGTCAAAAATATTATTTATTCCTCTGATCTTCTCCCGCTTCCTCCATGTTACCCTAAACACACTACCCCCATGCCTTAACAGTCCGCTCGCTACGCCCTTAGCAAGTCCTCCTACACCTGTTGCTTTAAGAAATGGGACATACTCGAACAGGGACACACACAACACTATTCACTAAAAGACTCAACACTAGCAACATGAGGTCCTGGGTTGCCGTGACTTAACATTGGTTGCTCGTATCGTGGTCGTCACTGATTGTGACTCAACACACCTAACACGCTCAAGCTGCTTGGGAAGATACACATCTCTTTCTCGTAGACACACATAACAATCCGGGGGTGGGGTGTCGTGGGGGCATGGGCATGGACGACCCCATGTTGTTCATCCTCATCCCTGTGCTAATTGTGGTGTATATGCAATTCATAATCCTGCATCCTCAGTTCTTCCTAACCACTCTCCCCTCCACTCTACCATTCCACTCTTTCTCGTTGCCTCTCTCTCCTCCCCTTGCCATCTCCCCACCTCCCTTACCTCTCGATCTGAACTACTGCGGTACCCACCAGCCCTGTAAGAACGGGGGACCTGTTCCAACACAGAGCCTAACGAGTACCAGTGTGAGTGCCAAGAGGGCTTCCGCGGGGCGAACTGTGATATCGGTGAGTTCGTTACTTGGCAGTATTTCTGCATAGATCTTGAGAATAATATCAGCATGAATGAACTTCTAGCACATGGGCAGTTAGTGACCAGATTCATGATGAATTGCCTTGTTGAGTTTGACTTCTCTCTCTCTCTCCTTCCCCTTCCCCGTCTCTCCCTCTCTCTTGCCGTTCCTCAGTGGAGCAGCGTGCCTCTCCCCCCCTGTGTGAACGGGCACCTGTGAGGAAGGACGTCTGGTTGGTTATCTTGGGCGTTGTTGTGTTCTGTGTAAATTAGTCTCATCCTGGACACTGATTAGAATCTGGGCATTGGCTCTGCTCCAATCACAACCAATCCCGGGTAATCTCAGCCGTGCTGATTGGCGCTAATTACCGTCTGCGCAGGTGTGTCCGGTCCAGTTGTCCGCACAGACACAGCTGAAACCTGACGGGTCCTCCKCACAGGTGGCCCCGTTCACACAGGGGGAGGAGAGGCACGCATGCTCCACTGAGGAACGGCAAGAGAGAGGGAGAGACGGGGGAAGGGAGAAGGAGAGAGAGAGAGAAGTCAAACTCAAAAGCAAGGCAAATTCAATCATGAATCTGGTCACTAACTGCCCATGTGCTAGAAGTTCATTCATGCTGATATTATTCTCAGAATTCTATGCAGAAATACTGCCGAAGTAACGAACTCACCGATATCACAGTTGCGCCCGCGGAAGCCCTCTTGGCACTCACACTGGTACTCGTTAGGCTCTGTGTTGGAACAGGTGCCCCCGTTCTTACAGGGCTGGTGGGTACCGCAGTAGTTCAGATCTGAGAGGTAAAGGGAGGTGGGGGAGATGGCAAGGGGAGGAGAGAGAGGCAACGAGAAAGAGTGGGAATGGGTAGAGTGGAGGGGGAGAGTGGGGTAGGAAGAGAATGAGGGATGGAGGGATGACAAGAAAGAGAATAAAGAAGGGAGAGAGAGAAAATGTTACATGGCAGTTGAAATGGTAAGAAGAGTGACAGAGAGGGAACGGGGGGAGGAAGAGGGAGAACAAAATAAAATTATTTCTCTCCACTCTATATCTTTTCCCGTGTCCTTGATCCGTCTGGTCTCAGAAGCACAGAGCGGCAATGCTACATTAGTGCGAACACACACACGCACGCACGCACGCACACACACACACACACACACACACACACACAGAACAAGGCGTTTTGCGGCAGTCGACACCGAGGCGTCCTCATAAAAAACATAACATAAAACTGATGAAAAGGGAAGGCACACACACACACACACACACACATACACTCCCCCCAGAGTGAGTGAGTGAGGGAATCCAGGTCGGTGTGGTGTGGTACAGGAGAGAAGCTGCTGCTGGGCTGTGTGGTGGGCCTGTGCATGAAGGAGGGCAGCCAGATTAAAGCCTACTTTCCTAATGATCTCTCTCCCTCTCTCTCCTCTCTCTCTCATCTCTCTCTCTCTCTCTCTCTCTCTCTCTCTCTCTCTCTCTTTCTCTCTCTCTCTCTCTTCTCTCTCTCTCTTCTCTCTCTCTCTCTCTCTCTCTCTCTCTCTCTCTCTCCCCTGCTCACTCTCTCCTCTCTCTCTCTCCTTCGGCCGTGTTCAGCTCTCTTTGTGACTGAGCCTCTTCACAGACGACCTGAATGGAGGGACAGGGAGAGACTCAGTACCCCACCGAGCTAAGCAGGACCCACCCCAGCCCAGCTCACATTCACTTTACCCAAGGCTATCGCCTTTCCCCTCACAATGCTCCGCTGCTGGCCCCTCGTGTGGCTCCCAGGGGCTCCCACACTGGGACTCAGGGCAACGTTGGGGAGATGTTTGTACAATGTTTCGGTAATGTTGTGGGAAGGGTTTTAGGGTTATTGAAGAGTTACTAGAGTGCCCAGAGGGAGTTGTCTTATCTTATATAGGTGATTAGGGGGCTGTGCCTGGGTAAGGACGTGAACCACACCTGTCAACACTCACTCTCTCACTCACTCACTCACTCACTCTCTCACTCTCTCATTCACAGGAAAACAGACTGACGCACAAGCACTCTCAAAGCACGACTTGTTCCGATCGATAGTCGACTCTTCTTGAGACACAAGTTAGTGCTCCACAAACTCACACAAAAACTCACCTTTGTTACACAGCAGGCCTCCCCAGTTGACGTCACACACACACTGCCAGGGTTCAACGCAGCTGCCATAGTCGCAGCCTGGGAACGTGACACACTGGTCACACAGAGCACCCTGATAGCCATAGTGACACCTACGAGCACAGAGGGAGAGGGAGAGAGGGAGGTGTTTGTTTTGCAGGCTTTAGAGAGGTGAGGTACAGGCAAGTTTATGATAATAAATGTACATTTCGACAGCAAGGAGGAGCGGACTCACTTGCATTCTCCAGGCACAGCGCAGGAGCCATGGATCTGGTGACACCCCTGTCTGCACACCGCTGTAACACAACACACACACAACATTACATCACCGTTTGTCAGGTCAGAGACAGCCCTAGAGACATTACAGACGCCACTCAACACAGTCACTACGTACCGACCAAGAGTACAAAACAACACTGTCACCAAAGGAGCACAACACACAGAACCGCAACAGTACACAGCATCATCGACGTCAGGGGGGGTAGTTACCATTTACGGTAACGTTCGGTGCTCTCCACACTCTACACCCTCTATGTCTCTCTGGGGACAAACTTCACTAACGTCTCTCAACAAATGATGCCACTTCCTGTATTTGTCCAGTCCAATCAGCACCGTGCTGAGGCGGAAGTGAGATGGGACTGAGGAGCGCGGTAGCGGGAGGGAGGGAGTGCCACAGGATGTCATTACTCCAGGCTCATATCCTCCATAGTTTCCGCCATCATTTCCTCGATTTAGTCTCACCTCAGCAAGACTGCTGCTTCAGGTCAGAGGTCGGAGTGGGAGGTCGCCTTAATGATGACTCACAGGCCGGGAATCATGGCGATAATGTGACTTTATAAATAAACTGTCAAGACATTTTCGGGGTTAAGGGGATTTTACAGGCTTGATGGTTATTACCTTGGGTATTACCTTGGCATAACGTAGCAACAATAGGAATTGACATACGTAGGCTAAGGCCACATTAGAAGCATGTTCTATCAGCTTCCACTGTCCTCTAAGAGTTGCTGAAGGTCCTCTTCACTACTGGAAGTCCAACAGAATACCAGACACACAAACACACCCTTGTCCACCACCAGGTAGCCATCACTCACCTTCTTGACACTCCGGTCCGGTCCAGCCCTCCTTGCAGACCTTGACGCCGCCGAGGTCACAGCCAAAGTGTCCGAAGAAGTCGTCCCGGGGCCGGCAGAGCTTGTTGCAGAAGGGGCCGTAGTAGTTGGAGTCACAGCGGTACCGGAGGCGGTACTCCAGGCTGAGTGCGCGCCCGTGGTGACGGTACGTCTGCCACTGCTCTCCGGGATTCAACATGGAGGACAGGAGGAAACGCTCGATCAGACCAGCCTGACCTGAAGGAGAGAGCGAGACGGGGATAGAGGTAGAAAGAGACAGAGAGCGAGAGAGAGAGGGAGAGAGACACAGAAATAGAGAGAGAGTTAGATTTGCCCTGAGAGAAAGACAGTAGAGAAGAGACCGTGTTTAGGTAAAGACAGAAACTAAAGGGAAGAGAGAGAACGAAAAGGGACAGAGGCTCACACCTGCGTGGTGGTGACATGTTGCGAGAGCTACTGATGATGAGGCGATGACAGGGTGAGGGCAGACGTGGTAGACCGGACAGGGTGAGGGCAGAGGTGGTAGCCAGGGGACAGGGTGAGGGTGAAGGTCCAGAGAGGGCACAGATGGAACAAAGTTTGGGTGGTGACATGGTGAGAGAGCTGCTGACCCGAGGGGGACTTACCAGAGGGTCTGTCATCTCCACCTCGGTTATAATCCCCACTGACAGGGTATTAGCCCACACAAAGCACTGTGTGTGTGTGTGTGTGTGTGTGTGTGTGTGTTGTGTGTGTGGTGTGTGTGTGTGTGTGTGTGATGTGTGTGTGTGTGTGTGGTGTTGGTGTGTGTGGTGGTGTGGTGTGTGGGGGGGTGGAGACGGAGAGAGGGAGGGATGGGAGAATGTGTGTTATGTTGTGTGAGTTGGGTGTTGGCTGTTGTGGGGAGGGAGAGGGAATTGTGTATGTGAAGAGAGGCGGTGAACCAGTGTTACTGTGTGGATGTGATTTTAACAGTGCGGGGAATGATGGTGCTTATGAGATAGGAGAAAGAGAGAATGATGGGTTCCCTAGAGAGAAGAGACGAGCGAGAGAAGGAGGAGAGATGAGAGGAGGAGGAGAGAGAAGAGAGATGAGAGGAGACGAGAGAGACGACGAGAGAGATGAGAGAGAGAGAGAGATCAGAAGAGAGAGGACAGGAGACAGAGAGATAGAAGAGAGAGGACGAGAGAGAGAGAAAGAGAGAGACAGAGACAGAGAAGAGACGACCCAGAAGAGAGAGAGATTCATCGCTGGAGAGAGACGAAGAGAGAGAGACAAGAGAGAAAGAGAGACAAGCAGACAGAGAGACCGGATGTAGCGAGAGAGATGAGAGAGTAGGAGAGAGAGAGAGAGGATAGAGAGAGAAGAGAGAGAGAGACAGTAGAGGAGAGAGAAGAGAGAGACAGTAGATGAGAGACGGAGAGAGAGAAGAGAGAGAGAGAGAAAGATGAGAGAAGAGACAGAGAGAGAGAGAGAGAAGAGATCAATGAGAGACGATGCAGGAGAGTGAGTTTGCGAGACGAGACGACAGAGAGATGAGAGAATGAGATGAGAGAGACGAGAGAGAGAGAGAGGAGAGAAGAGAGATCGAGAGAGATGAGCGGAGCGAGCGAGAGAGAGCGAGAGAGAGAGAGGAGAGAGAGAGAGAGTCAGAGACAGAGAGGAGAGACGAGAGGAGAGAGAAGAAGAGCAGAGAGAGAGACTGAGAATGAGAGAGAGAGACGAAATTAGGTCGTGCGTGTGAGGAGAAAGAGAGCATGCATTGTGAAGAGGAGATGCGTACTGCATGTGTTGTGCGTATGGTGATGTGGGTGGATTAGTCGCGTGTGTGTGTGATGCAGTTGGACGGAGAGAGAGAGAGGGAGAGGGATGGACCCAGAGACATAACTGAGGGTTAACGAGAGAAGAAAAGAGAGAGACAGAGAGAAGCGAGAGCGAGAGACAAAGAGAGAGAGAAGAGAGAGAGAAGACAGAGAGGAGAGAGAGAGAGACAGAGGAGAGAGAGCAGAGAGAGAGCGAGAGAGAGAGAGAGGAGAGAGGAGAGAGAGCGACGACGAGACAGAGACAGAGAGGAAGACGATGGATTAGGGGAGGGAACTAGTTCGGAGGGAGAGGCAAGAAGGCAGGAGATGAGTAAGGCGTTCGGTGGATGAGGTATTGAGGAGCAACGGACCAGGATGTTACCATGGCGGGCTGGGATCATGAGAGAGCAAGGACCAGGAGGAGAGTTCGAGAAGACGTCCACAGTGGGTACTATGTCTCTAGCAAAGGACAGCAGACTCGGGCAGTAGGCGTTTGTAGTTGATTTGGATGGTAGGGGAGCAGACAGTATAGACCAGATGTTGGGGATACACCAGGGTAAACGGGAGGGAGTGGCCGGAATGAGGAGATGATACAGGAATTAATAGAATTGACGAGGAGCGTGCTTCTCGGTATAGGTCACTATCGAGGAGAGATGTTGATCTGATGCGAAGAGCGAGTGTAGAGAGAGGAGTAGAGAGGATGATTGTGAGGAGGTCGTAAGGCATGCCATAGGAGAAGAGAAGAAGGAGAGGAGAAAGAGAGATAATTCAACGAAGAAACACTTTAGGGATACTGGTAGCAGAATAGACGAGAAGCGACTCCTGTTGGGGGCCATGAATGAATGGGATACGGCGAGTGGAGCATTGAGATTCATCAGGAAGGTGACTGGAGGTTTGAAGGGTGGAGGGAATACAAAAGAAAACGCTAAACAGGGGATGGCAGCATATTGCTAGTTGTGTTGTGTGTGTTCTGTTGTGTGTTGTGTGGTGTGTGTGTTGTGTGTGTGTGTGGTTGTGTGTGTGTGTGTGTGTGTGTTGGGTGTGTGTGTGTGTGAAAGAGTGTTTAGGGAAGAGGGGTTGATTTAGGACGAGGGAACACAGCGGCCGACTAAAGGGGTGTTTGTTATTCCCAGCTACCCCCCACTTGCCCTCGTGAACCTCGCCACCCCGAATTGGCTTAATGTTCGTACCGAAGGTGCACCGCTCCATTCCTCGGAGGGAGATCAACAGTACGTGTGCTGTGTATGGTGTGTGTGCGTGGTGTTTCGTTGAAGCTCTTTGAACTTACTGCTTACAGCAGCAACATTGTTTTTTTTTTCATTACTTTTACAGTCAGTGCGTTAGTTAGCCGGTGCCTGATACAGGAGTGCGTGTAACCAGATGGGTTGGTGAGGTTGGTCGAGCTAGGTGGTGAGTTCGTCCTTGGCTTGTCATGACAGGTGCTTGCAGCAGATTTAGAGAATTTGATTGTGCTTATAGTGTCATCGAGGAGTTCGAACGGCTCATCGTCATCGCCTGCTTGTGTCGGACACGGTCTAGCTGTTTGATAGCGGCTGGCTCGGGCTGGTATCTAGCCAACGTTCCGGGTGTGGTAAAGTTGCTCATCGACTTTATAAGGGTGGCGGTTAGGTTATTAGTATCAGAAGAGTGTATTTAAGGCGAGGGTTCTGGTGAGGATACATTGTTGGTAAGTATTGTGGATTCGTTTTTCTGTCTGGCTGATCGTTGGTATGAGTGGGCGGGATATGTATGGCGAAATGGGTTTTCGGTGTTGCTAATGTGTGTGGTCTTTTTCGGCAGTGGCTTCCAGGGTTGGGGCCGTGTCTAACGAAAGGCGAGGAAGAGGAGTCAGAGAGGAGTAAGAGAAAGTCTGTAATGAGAGTATATTAGGCTCATGGGGGTAGCACGTATGAACTGTCCTCCGTGTACCTGTCGCATGAGGCAACCGTGGTCATAGAATTACGTATGACGATACAGGAAAGACGGAGACCGGGAGGTTAAGTGGGGTAAACGAACGGGGCACCGCATACACACACACACACACACACACACACACACACACACACACACACGGATCATGTCAGTGGGCAGGAGAGGAAATCTAATCTCACTATAATCTTGTGATTGTGTCCCACTGCTCCGTATTGGATCTGAAGTGTTTGTCCTTGACGGTGTGTAAGAACACACACTGCGCGGGGGGATAAAGCCTCTTTCTACCTTTCAAATCACCTGGGCCAACAAATCGATGAATAGACTGATACAAGTGAATACATCAACGCACAAACACCTTGATATGTGTCCCCAAACACACATTAAAGACAGTGTAGGGGGAGAAAGACAAAGGAAGAGGGAGAGAAAGTGAGAGAGAGACAGACAGAGAGAGAAAGAGAAAGTGAGAGAAAGAGAGAGTGACAGAGAGACAGAGAGAGGGACAGAGAGAAAAAGAGACAGAAAGAAAGGGAGAGAGAGAGAGAGCGACAGTGAGACAAAGAGACAGAGAGACAGAGAGAAAGAGAGAGTGACAGAGAGAAAGAGAGAAAAAGAGAGAGAAAGAAAGGGAGAGAGAGAGAGAGAGCGACAGTGAGACAGAGAGACAGAGAGAGTGACAGAGAGAGAGTGGGGGGCAGTTAAAAATATATATATATATTGTTCACATAAAAAAGAGAGAAAGAGAGAGAATCATCGGGGAACACAACTAGCTCCATTCCAAAGAGTTGATGAACGTCATTGATGTTTTACAGCGTCGTCACTGTGTTCTCCGTCTCTGTCCAAGGACTCCGTGGCTCTGTGTTAGACAGCTACATTACAGTGTTGTAATCCATCCTGATTAGAGCTAGTCGGCCCTGACTAGGATGTCTGCGATGGGTTTGAGCTGATCTAAGCTGGGAGCCGGGAAAGGGGCTTTAAACCCAATGTGTAAAAATACAGAATCTTTCAGGAGCTCAGGAGAACGAGGGATGGCGCAAACAAGGCGTACAACTGGAGCTGAAGGGCAGAGGGAAAGAGAGATGGAGGGAAGGGGAAAAAGAGAGGGAGAAGGAGGAAGAGGAGGAGGTCTGTGGTTTGGTTCCCAGCCTCTCATTATCTCTCCACTCATCTTTTGGCTGAGTCTGTCTGCAGCCTTTTGCTGGGCAGGAGGGGGCAGAGGAACAAGGGAGACAGGGGGAGAGGATGAAAGGGAAGGGCTGGGGAACGAGAGGAATGAGAAAGGATGGGTGCATCCTTGTGTTTGTGTGTCTTAGTGAGTATGTAATGAGAATTGAAGGGTGCGTTTTAGCGTTTTTGTTACGTTGCAGCTTAATTCTAACAAGTATTACATCGTTTTTTCCCCTCGTCAATCTACTACACACACTACCCCATAACGACGAGGCAAAAACAGGTTTTTATACATTTTTGCTAATTTATAAAAAATAAAAGAAACTGAAATATCAAATGCACATAAGTATTCAGACTGTTTACTCAGTACTTTGTTGAAGCACCTTTGGCAGCGATTACAACATCGAGGATTCTTGAGTATGACGCTACAAGCTTGGCACAACTGTATTTGGGGAGTTTCTCCCATTCTTCTCTGCAGATCCTTTCAAGCTCTGGCAGGTTGGATGGGGAGCGTCGCTGCACAGCTATTTTCAGGTCTCTCCAGAGATGTTCGATCGGGTTCAAGTCCGGGCTCTGGCTGGGCCACTCAAGGACATTCAGAGACTTGTCCGGAAGCCACTCCTGCATTCCCTTGGCTGTGTGCTTAGGTTCGTTGTCCTGTTGGAAGGTGAACCTTCGCCCCAGTCTGAGGTCCTGAGCGCTCTGGAACAGGTTTTCATCAAGGATCTCTCTATATTTTGCTCTGTTCATCTTTCCCTCGATCCTGAATAGTCTCCCAGTCCCTGCTGCTGAAAAACATCCCCACAGCATGATGCTGCCACCACCATGCTTCACAGTAGGGATGGAGCCAGGTTTCCTCCAGACGTGATGTTTGGTGTTCAGGTCAAAGAGTTCAATCTTGGTTTCATCAGACCAGAGAATCTTGTTTCTCATGGTCTGAGAGTCTTTAGGTGCCTTTTGGCAAACTCCAAGCGGGATGTCATGTGCCTTTTACTGAGGAGTGGCTTCCGTCTGACCACTCTACCATAAAGGCCTGATTGGTGGAGTGCTGCAGAGATGGTTGTCCTTCTGGAAGGTTCTCCCATCTCCACAGAGGAACTCTAGAGCTCTGTCAGAGTGACCTTCGGGTTCTTGGTCACCTCCCTGACCAAGGCCCTTCTCCCCCGATTACTCAGTTTGGCTGGGCGGCCAGCTCTAGGAAGAGTCTTGGTGGTTCCAAACTTCTTCCATTTAAGAATGATGGAGGCCACTGTGTTCTTGGGGACCTCAATGCTGTAGAATTTATTTGGTGCCTCAACAAAATCCAGTATAGGACCTCTACGGACAATTCCTTCAACCTTGGGTTTTCTCTGACACGCTCTGTCAACTGTGGGACCTTATATAAACAGGTGTGTGCCTTTCCAAATCATATCCAATCAATTGAATTTACCACAGATGGACTCCAACCAAGTTGTAGAAACATCTCAAGGATGATCAATGGAAACAGGATGCACCTGAGCTCACTACCGAGTTCTAAAGTACCTCTGGCAGCAACATCAGCACAAAAACTGTTTGTCGGGAGCTTCATGAAATGGGTTTCCATGGCCGAGCAGCCGCACACAAACCTAAGATCACCATGCGCAATGCCAAGCGTTGGCTGGAGTGGTGTAAAGCTCATCGCCATTGGAGCAGTGGAAACGCGTTCTCTGGAGTGATGAAACACGCTTCACCATCTGGCAGTCCGACGGACGAATCTGGGTTTGGCGGATGCCAGGAGAACACTACCATAGTGCCAACTGTAAAGTTTGGTGGAGGAGGAATAATGGTCTGGGACTGTTTTTCATAGTTCGGGCTAGGCCCCTTAGTTCCAGGGAAGGGAAATCTTAACGCTACAGCATACAATGACATTCTAGACCATTCTGTGCTTCCGACTTTGTGGCAACAGTTTGGGGAAGGCCCTTTCCTGTTTCAGCATGACAATGTCCCTGTGTTTCTAAGCAAAGGGAGACCAACTCCATATTAATGCCCATGATTTTGGAATGAGATGTTCGAAGAGCAGGTGTCCACATACTTTTGGTCATGTAGTGTGTCTGTCTGTTTTTAGAGAATGCTGCTCACATTCCCTATCATGCAGATTTCTCTGATTATGAGCAGAAACAAGGAGCGGAGTGTGAAATTAAAGGGTCTGACTGGGAGACCTCAGAAACACTGACACACACGTACAGGCACAATTCGAAACACACACACACACACACCCACAGACACGTAAAAGCATACAGATTTGCTGCACTACATCTCCCCTGCACATCGACACACATTCAAAACAGACACATACTGGTTGTGCCTCCTTTTCGAGACAGCAAGGGGACCCAGTGAGGACAGAGGGGAACCATAGCCCCGGGTCACAAACGGGAAGGGGGAGGGGGCCACATGCACTCTATGTCCCCCTCCCTCCCTCCCTCCCTCCTCCTCCCTCCCTCCCCTCCCCCTCCCTCCCTCCCTTGCCTCCTCCCCTCCTCCTCCCTCCCTCCCTGTATTCACAGCTTATTTTCCTTTTAAAGTGTGTGGGAAAGTATGAGAGTCTGGCTGTGCTCAAGAAAAGAAGGCATTTTAGTCTGTCTGTCTCTTTCTCTGCTTCTCTCTCTCTCACACACACACACACACACACACACACACACACACACACACACACACACACACACACCACACACACACACCACACACACACACGCTGTGGAAATTCTCTCTCCAGCCTTACCTGATTCTGATGTTTCGTTGTCATGGTCCAGAGCCTCTAACACCAAGGAGAAAGATTTCTGTGGACAAAGAGAGAGAACAAGGTTCAGTCAATTCAGCTTCATCTACGTATGTAGTTCTGATACAAATAGATTTGTCACAAAGTTCTTAGCAACAATCTGGCATAAACACCCCGAAGAGCTAGCCAAGAACATGTAGCCGCTCACAGAAGGACTACTGATGAAACGAAACAAATACAACCTTGCAACCTCACAGTGGGAAGACGAATGTCGTTTTTTACTCACTCCGGAAACGTTCATAAAATCCATATAGCAGTAGGGCTGTGACGGTCATTGGATTTTGGATGACGGTAATTGGCCAGCCAAATGACCGTGGTCATCGTAATAACAGTTGGAAAAGCAACAAMAAAWAAATAAATAATAATATATACAAAAAAGAAATGATCTGACACACATTTCCTCCTCCTCTCCTGACTGCATGTATAGAAATAGAATGAATAGAACGTGCGTCCCCATTCTAGTCAATGATGGCATAATGGGTGGACTGGCTGCCATTGCAAGTGTACCCATAGTGAAACACCCCACTCCTTAATTTTTTCCTGGTTACATTACAGTCAATGAACAAAGTAGACCATACTCAGATACTACCGCATTGGAGAGACAGCCCGGAACTGATTATTTTTGTTTCAAAGGTAAACGKCCGGAGTGAACTATCTTAACTTATCCACCATCTTTGGCCATRGGAGCAAAGCAGGAAGTAAAAGCGGGAAGTGTACCTATCAATATGTGCTGTGATTTGTTGATTCCACTCAACTGACATTACAAAAAAAACATTCCATTGCATGTGCCACATCAGTTAACACAATTTGAATGAACATTCTACATTTCAACAAGGAGCAGCAAAGTTTCAAAGAGTCCATTTTTTCCGCTGAAACGGACTCAACYGCACGAATGCCAAGCTGTTCCGTCTTCAGGATATATATACAGTCTCTGAATGTCCTTGAGTGGCCCAGCCAGAGCCCGGACTTGAACCCGATCGAACATCTCTGGAGAGACCTGAAAATAGCTGTTCAGCAACGCTCCCCATCCAACCTAACAGATCTTGAGAGGATCTGCAGAGAAGAATGGGAGATACTCCCCAAATACAGGTKTGCCAAGCTTGTAGCGTCATTCCCAAGAAGACTCGAGGCTGTACTCGCTGCCAAAGGCGCTTCAACAAAGTACTGAGTAAAAAGTCTGAATACTTATGTAAATGTRATATTTCCGTTTTTTATTTGTAATAAATTTGCTGACATTTCTAAAAAACTGTTTTTGYTTTGTCATTATGGGCTATTGTGTGTAGATTGATGAGGGGGGGGAATTATTTAATCCATTTTAGAATAAGGCTATAATATAACAAAATGTGGAAAAGGTGAAGGGGTCGGAATACTTACCCGAATGCACTGTATATACAGTGCCCTCCATAATTATTGGGACAGTGACATTTTTTTCTTCTTCTTTTGGCTCTATACTCAAAAAGTTTGGATTTGAAATCAAACCATGACTATTAGGTTAAAGTGCAGACTGCTTTAAGTTGAGGGTATTTTATCCATATTGGGTGAAATGACAGCACTTTTTGTCCATAGTCCCCACATTTTTGGGAACCAAAAGTATTGGGACAAATTCACTTATCTGTATTAAAGTAGTAAAAAGTTTAGTATTTGGTCCCATATTCATASCGCGCWATGACTACATCAAGCTTGTGACTCTACACATTTGTTGGATGCTTTTGTTGTGTTTCGGTTGTGTTTCAGATTATTTTGTGCCCAATAGAAATGAATGGTAAACAATATATTGCGTCATTTTGGAGTSACTTTTATTGTAAATAAGAATAGAATATGTTTCTAAACACTTCTACTCTAATGTGGATGCACCATGATTACGGATAATCCTGAATTAAATGTGAATATTGATGAGTGAGAAAGTTACAGACGCACAAATATCATACCCCCAAGACATGTAAACCTCATCATTACAAAAACAGAGGAGGTTAGCAGTTACGACGGTTATAAGGAAATTGTGTCAGCCCTATATAGAAGCACTGATGTGTTATGCCAAACTAGGCTACCCCAAGGGARCCATGTCACCCACATCTACGGAGCATTCTGGCAAYTCTGCCAGGCCCTTAAGGACAGGGAGGAGGTTTGCATCTTTCCTATTTTCCAGATCATAGATTTAATAGGACTGGGCCCATATCCACAAAGTTTTGTTCAGAGTAGGAGTGCTGATCTGGGATCAGTTTAGCCTTTTAGATCATAACAAATAATGTTATATGAACAGATCCTAGATCAGCACGGCCCCAGGTATGCTTGTATGATATGACAGAGTGGCGTGAACCATTAGGAATTCAGCACCTTAAAAAAGCAGCAATACAGAGAGAGAGACAGAGAGACAGAGACAGAGAGAGTTAGAGTGAGAGAGAGTACTGTATAGACCACTACATATGGCTACAACAGGGCCTGTACAGAAGACAGGGACAAACAGCAGAGATCTTACGAATTTGGATTTACTGAGATACMCGACTCAGGGGAGATAAGGAGGACAGATGTTTTTGGTTGTTTTTGTTTTTATAGAYAYGGGTCTGAATTATTCAKYAATGAATAATTCAGACCCATATCCCACCTTTCTCCATCCCTCCTCTCGCTCTCTCTCTCCAAAACACCCCAGCAGCTGCCATGCAAATCACCCCGCCATGCATTGTGGGTAGGGTGTCCTCCTAAAGGGCTGCATGGATGTGCAGTCACGACTCTGCCCTAAGGGCCCACCGCCGAGGCGATGAGTGGAGCGGGGGATGGAGAGATGGAGGATGGAAGGTGAGTTTAGACGGAAGAAAAGAGGGCGGGATGTAAGATAAAAGATAGTAAGTGAGCCGAGAGTAAATTATATGTATAAGAATGACGGGAGGGATGRAGGGAGGAGGGAGTAGGTGTAAAAATGTACAAATATGTAGAGGGTAGTTTATTAGAGGTTGGAAAAGACATTCAGGAGTGGGGAGGGGAAGGATGAAGGGCGGGGAAGGTGCACAGGAGTGTACACGCTGAGGGCGTGTGTGCGTGTGCGTGTGTGTGTGCGTTCATGCAGGCGTGTGCGACCTGAGGTGAGGAAGGACAGAGAAGATGAGAGGTTGGGCATTGAATAAATAGGTAGGTGAGCTTCAGACCGACCATTACATTTTACATTTACATTTTAGTCATTTAGCAGACGCTCTTATCCAGAGCGACTTACAGTAGAGTGCATACATTTATAGACCATAGAGACATTCAGGAGAATACACTGGGAAGCAAGGGAGAGTACAGACACAGGATGAAGAGAAAGGGAGGATGGAATTCTAGGATGGAAGAGGAAAAGAGCATGGAAATGTGTGACAGCGTGAGGAGTGAGGTCAGGAGACTGGGGATGAAGAAGGTGCATTGGAGAAACTGTAGAACAACGGGTCACAGCATAATAGACAGGTAAACAAGAGGTGGGGAGGAAGAGGTGAGGGGAGGTGAGGATGTGTAGAGTGGAGAGCAGTGCCAAGACGCACACGCACACACACACACACACACACACACACACACACACACACACACACCGCAGATTAGAGAAGGGGAGTGAGACATCCCTCAGCCTACTTGAGTGTTTTTCACTCCACTATCTTTACCTATGGTGTTTACAATCCACCCCCATTAACACACAGACACACACAGTGGTAGCCCGCATTAGTCAGAGTGCTAATGAGCCATCGAGACCTCCCAGAGTGCAAGCAGGGTGTTTGTGGCTCGGGATGATGGCCCATTTGGATTCGTTGATGTTTGTCATCTCTCAGAACATTGGAAAATCATTATAGACTAGTGCGTGGACAGTGGCAAATTAGAATTGAAGAACAGTGACCGCTCTACCTATTCTATTTCTATAGGGGGGCGGGACTCGGGAGGGGTGATTATGGGCGGAAGTCATCACCGGTTTGGACATCCTGTCGGAAGACTTCTGGGTACATTTACATTTACATTTAAGTCATTTAGCAGACGCTCTTATCCAGAGCGACTTACAAGTACATACATTCATAGTTTTTTTGTACTGGCCCCCCGTGGGAATCGAACCCACAACCCTGGCGTTACAAGCGCCATGCTCTACCAACTGAGCCACACGGGGCCAGTAGGGTAGGGAATTACACAGTGTCCAATACACACACACCGCTACCTCAGTGTTGGCGTGCACCCAGGCTACTAGCTAAGTACACCTTTCTCACCCCCTTTCTCTCCTTATCTCTCTCTCAATTCAATGAAATTCTCAGGGTTATATTGGCATGAGAAACATATGTTTACGTCGCCAAAGCCAGTGGAATAGATCATAAACAAAAGTGAAATAAACAATCAGAAATGAACAGTTAACACTACACTCACAAATGTTCCAAAGGCATAGAGACATTTCAAATGTCATATTATCTCTCTCCCTCTGTTCTCCTACCGCTGTCCCGCCCCTCCCCTGTCCTCCCCAACCATCCCCCGTTCTCCCCCAACCATCCCCCGTCCTTCCCCAACCATCCCCCGTTCTCCCCCACCCCCGTACCTGTCTCCCATGTCAGCAGCTGGCTACGACCTAAGGGAGGGCCCATATGAGCAGTGGAAAAAGTACCCAATGTCATACTAGAGTAAAAGTATAGATACCTTAATAGAAAGTTACTCAAGTAAAAGTAAAAGTCACCCAGTAAAATGCTACTTGAGTAAAAGTATTTGGTTCTAAATATACTTAAGTATCAAAAGTAAATGTAATTGCTAAAATATACGTAAGTATCAAAAGTAAATGTAATTGCTAAAATATTCTTAAGTATCAACAGTAAAAGTAAAAGTATAAATCATTTCAAATTCCTTCTTTTAAGCAAAGCAGGTGGCACCATTTTTCTTGGAAAAATGTATGGATAGCCAGGGGCACACTCCAACACTCAGACATCATTTACAAAAGATGCATTTGTGTTTAGTGAGTCCGCCAGATCAGAGGCAGAAGGGATGACCATGTGTTGTCTCGATAAGTGCGTGAATTGGCCCATTTTCCTGTCCTTCTAAGCATTCAAAATCTAACGAGTACTTTTGGGTGTCAGGTAAAATGTACGGAGTAAAAAGTACCTTATTTTCCTTAGGAATGTAGTGAAGTAAAAGTCAAAGTCAAAAAATAAATAGGAAAAGTAAAGTACGATACCACCAAAAATGACTTAAGTAGTACTTTAAAGTCTTTTACTTAAGAACTTTACACCACTGCATATGACACACACACACACACACACAACACCACACACACACACCACACACACACCACACACACACACACACACACACACACACACACACACACACACACACACACACACACACACACACACACAGCACACATCCACGCAGAGCCCAGGTCACACACAGCCAGGTGACACACGCACTCAGGAAGGGTGTACCATTGACCAAACCTTTTGCTAAAGCTGGGGTCACACCCCCGGGGACCAGAGTAACCATGGTTACTCATCATGACATCTGTACACTGTAATTTCATTCATTTTGTGCAATATTTGATTCATTGTTCTTTTATTGCTACTGGGCATTTCCATGTAAAAGGACCCATGAGCACCAACATGTGAAGTTTATAGGAGAGTGTCAAAGGAAAGCTAAGAGTATATATATTTTTGGGGATTAATTAAGGCATTTATTTTTCTACCATTTTCCATCCTAAAAATAAGCAAGAAGCAAAATATTAGATTTCTGGTCAAACAGATGGAAAAGGTGTTTTAGAAAACATCTACCGGACAAGTTTTTAAAGCTATTAGAAATATATCCAAACGACAGTACGCAATAGAGTACAGAAAAGAAAAGTAGAGTTCAGTACACAGTAGAGCACACTAGAGTTGAGTACACTGTAACTGAACTCTACTGTACTCTACATTTTTGTCATTTAGCAGAACCTCTCATCCAGAGCGACTTAACAGGAGCAATTAGGGTTAAAGTGCCTTGCTCAAGGACACAGCGAGTACTCTACTCTAATCTACTGTGCTGTACTTTGATGTCCAAACATAGGAAATATAGACGTCTATGATTGCTTTAGATTTGGTCCTGTCTGGAACAACCAAATGTTTTTTATGGGGGGGGGCAGAGCTCATTAAAATAATATTCAGTGTGTAGAATAATGCCCAAATACGCAAAGGAGAATATTGAATATTTATACCTTTGTGTACCTATTTAGAATACATCGCCATGAAGAGAATGACATTCATATATAATTATTATTCATCAGGGACCCTTCATGAAATTCCATTACCATGTGTAAATCCACTTCACCTACTGTAATCCAATAACCAAAATAGATTTTTTCAAAGTCAAGGTGTGGTGTTATAGCTGACAGCCCATTCTTTCTGCAGACATTCAGAGCAGATATTTAACAAAGTTCTTGGAAAACATCAACAAAAAAAACAGAGGTTAGATTTGACCAAAATTCTCGTTACCAAACTTTGCATCTGCACTGTTCTTCCAGTGAATGTGTTTTGGTAAAAAAAAAAAATGTAAAATTGTTTAAAGTAGTCATTGTGCATAGAGTTGTATGGTTAGTTCAACTTTAAAATCAATGTTTTTAGTTTGGCCACACATTTTAAGTAAAAAAAATCAGCGTCTCGATTCCGTTACCGTGGAATTGTCCAATTGTTTGATGTGAACCGTGCTATAAAGATCATTATCAAAAAACGTATYGCATTACTTTCCAATAATGCGATACTACAAAACAGATACGCTGTCCAACACACTTCAAAATGTAATCTATCAGTCACGCAATAAACACAGATATGCAAATCAGATGCACAGAAGCATACCAACAATTTAACACACAAGTATACACACAACAATAGGTCAAATATAAGCACCAACCAAATCATTGTTATTATTATTAAACCACAATAGTCTGCTATTAAATACATGCTGCGAATACATACACCCCTAGCACCCACACATATATCCACTCACTCTCTCACACACTGACAGAAACATACAAACACACTTTTGACGCATGATATTTCCCTCTTTCCTTATCACTCAACCCTGCAGTTCCACCAAAACAGGCTGGCTCCACTCTATCTCTTACAAGTCTGGTTAGAAATACACAGATACGTTGCTAAGGTTGCTACGTTAAAAAAAAACAGGCCTGAGTGAGTACACGGTGAGTGTGTGTGTGTGCGCCTGCGTGTGTGTGCGTGTGCGTTTATGACTAGAGAGAGAGGAAATTAAACAACAATAATGAGACACATGGCCACTGACTGTGGTGATTTTAGCATGTAAATCTTKGTGGGGAAAACCTCTCAAAAATGTTTTATGCATGCAAGTAAAGCCCCTACACAACACTAAACAATACACGAATTGCACTATAACGGTGACAAACGGTGCTGACAAACTGTTAGGGCCTACGTAAAGCTGTCCCAACAGCAGAGTCCCAACAGCAGTCCCAACACCTCACCACTGCTAYACCTGGCTATCAGTGGAGTTGCTAGACCACGATGAGACAAGGACATCCCGGCCGGCCAAACCCTCCCCTAACCCGGATGACGCTGGGCCAATTGTGCGCCGTCCCATGGGTCTCCCGGTCACAGCCGGCTGTGACACAGCCTGGCATCGAACCCGGGGCTGCAGTGGCGCCTCAGCACTCATTGTTCAATTTGAGATTTCCAACTTGTTGTGTAATGTTTATGTCCAATGGCCGATGAGCACCGATACGTTTTATCTATCATTTTTCTTCTTATGATAAGGATTGAAAAGGATTTGCCAGTAGATTGCTGACTTGATGCACAATGATGACTGATTGTCTAGCTTGYTAGCTAAGGATGTTGTTGACATGATCAGTCCAATCAAAGCTAAGGTAGGTATAACATGGTTTGACGTCATTTTATCTGTGGCCAATGACCTTGAGCCTTCTTGAATGGGTACTTCTAATGTAACTCTATGGCAGTAACTCTATGGCAGCACCCAAGGGGCTTGAATTTTCAAGCTCTACCCGTAGAGTTTGCTGTGACGTAGTGTCCCCATGAGTGACAGAACACTGAGCCAATCACGGCTCTGCCCCACCTGCACCTGAAAGACGCGTCGCCACTGGCCACTGATGATATAAGCGACACTGACCATAATACAGTGATATTTTGACTGTTTGTCACCCAAACAACAACACCGTGATTTGTTTTACTATTTGGGACAATAATAGCAGAAGGGATGACAGAGCCGGGGAGTGACGTGGATGTTGTTCCACGTCTGAGAGCATGGTGTACCTGTGTGAGTGTGTATTTGTGTGTTTGTCAGGGTGGAATGTCGCTGTGGGAGTGTGTGTGGGAGTGCAGTGTTGTCTGGTGTGTGTGTGCGTTGACTACCACAGTGTGTTTTGTGTGTGTGTTATGCATAGTTCATAGTGTGGTTGTGTGTGCGTGTGCGTGCGTGCGTGTGTGTGTTGTGTGTGTGTGTGTGTGTGTGTGTGTGTGTGTGTGTGTGGTGTGTGTGTGTGTGTTGTGTGTGTGTGTGTGTGTGGGTCATGTAGCGATGAGGAGTGGGCTCAAAGTGTATCACGGCAGTGAATTGAGAGGCTGGAAGGAACCATTAAAACACTTTATAATTGAAGTTGATTCGTTCAAGAGGACACTCAACGGCTCCTAACTCCACGATTTCCTCTGGAAAACTTCCATGGAATGTCTGTCATCTCTTGCAGAACTGTCATTTATTTCATCTTTTCTTAAACCACTGTTCTGGGAGCAATTTGCTAATTTTACCACTCGTAAACCTCTCCATCCGCAAAAAGTCTGAGGTTGATGTTGCTGTGGGCTGGAAGGACGATGGGGCCTTTTTCCATTTGGACATACCACAGCTCCACAGCTCCAGGTCTCCACAGTTATGCCCTCGTTGACCACTCTTCTTAACAGCCTGTGTTAGCATGGAGAGAGAACGAGTGGGAGTTCCCAAAACAAGACGCAATAACAACAAGGAAATTAAACAGTCATAAATCGTTGGAAACTGTCTGATTGTTTCTCCCCCTCTTCCCCTCCAGTCTACCATAAATAAAACAAGGCTTGAGTTAATGACACCCAGACAGATGCCCATGTATGCCCACAATCCTAACCCTCCACATTCCTTTTCCTCAAAGCTCATGGAGCCAGGTGCGCCCCTCTCTCCATTTCTCCCTGATAGGCACTCTCTCTTCCTTTCTCTCTCTCTCTTTCTGTCCTCTCTGCTGTTCTCTTTTGTCCCTTTCACTCCATTTCTGATGGGCATTATGACCCCCCCCCCCCCCAACACCCCCTCCCGTCACTCTCCACCTCTCTCTGAGCCCTCAGACATGGGCAGGGTAGGATATCCCGGCTGAGCCAGGCTGACAAACACAGCTCTCACAAGGAAGGACTTCCCAACCCTGAGAGAGGAATTTCGCCGCTGCACACACACGCATACACACGCACAAACATGCAAAAGGTGGCACATGATAAATATTGATGGTAAAACTATCAACTATAACAGTATTCTCTCACGGCTCGCCGTCTCGTCTCTCTTCTCGTCTCTTTCTCTCATCATCACGGCCCGTGCTACTACCATCTACGTCGTGTAGCAGCTCAACACCAATCATTCGTGCTACCAGGCCCATTACTAATCATAACCCCTTCTCTCATACAGATGACACCACTGTCATGGGAGTATCACTAGCCCATACTGTAATATAGACACACGCACACAACACACAACACGAAACATCACATCTTGCACACACTTGCACACACACACACAATGTCCCTTCATGGACAGTGTTTGTCATGACAGCGGTGCTTTGAGCTGGATACGATGGGCTTGCACTACATCACACACCCGAATTGGAATCACCAGTAACAGGGGCCCATCCTTATTCCCTATATAGTGCACTATACCCTATGGACCCTGGACAAAAGTAGTGCACTACATCCAGAAAAATAGGGTGCCATTTGAAAACCTGTAAACCTAGAACAGACATAGGACTAACCCCCACCCGGCTGGCAATCCCACCCACCCTGCTGGCCATCCACCCCCACCCTGCTGCATCCACCCCACCCTGCTGCCATCCACCCCACCTGCTGCCATCCACTCCACCCGTGCTTGCACCACTCCGCACCTGCTGCCATCCACCCCACCCTGCTGGCATTCCACTCCCACCCTTGGCTTTGCTTGCCATCCACCCCACCCTGCTGCCATCCACATCCACCCTTGCTGCCATCCACCCCACCCTGCTGGCGCATCCACTCCCACCCATGCTGCCATCCACCCAACCCGCGCTCCCCCACCCTTGCTGAAGGCCACGCCACCTGCTCCCACCCGCACCCAGCTGCCATCCACTCCCATCCTGGCTAGCCATCCACCCCCTACCCTGTGGCATCCACCACCCCCTATCTGCCATCCACCCCACCGCTGTTGCCATCCACTCCACCCTGCTTGCCATCCACCCCACCCTGCTGCCATCCACTCGCACCCTGCTGCCATGCCACCCCACCTGCTGCCATCCACCCCACCCTTGCTGCCATCCCACTCCACCCTTGCTGCCATCCACCCCCACCCTGCTGCCATCCACGTCCACCCTGCTGCCATCCCACCCACCCTGCTGCATCCACTCCACCCTGGCTGCCATCCAACTCCAATCCACTCCACCCTGCTGCCATCCAC
>NC_036862.1:5324117-5454117 GCF_002910315.2 Salvelinus sp. IW2-2015 | reverse complement strand
AGCGGTACGAGGGAAAAAGTTGTTAAGAGTGGAAAGCAAAGCAGGACACTTAAACGGTTTAGTGTAAAGCACACTGTACATCGATGTCAATGGGAGCCGAAAGTTCAAGTTATGCACAGCCGATCTAGAGTAACAATTCTATAGGATTCTGATCTTTGAGAGGAACAAGGCTTTGGAGACATTATAATGCACCTTTGTCTGAGAGCTACGCGGCAACTCCTTCTGGTGCACCGCCTATTCACTCCGTCCATTCATTCAGAAACTGTGTAAGTTTCCTCTGCCACATAGACAAGAAAAAGACAATCCCCACACTCCCCCTCTTTCCGCCAATCAGATATGCGAGTTGGAAACAACATGAGGACCGTGGGACTTGAGAAATGACCTCACGGTTCTAAATGCTTTTGATGTTTTATATCGGAACAGAAACGCCTTCGCTAAAACATCCCAGACCAGGCCGCTAGCTGTCCCTGGCCTTGGGGTCAAACTGCAGCCAAATCCTTCAGTCCATATGATCAGACAGTGAGGGGCTGGGCAGACAGCGGGGAAATATAATACACATTCACAAACACACACACACACACACATGCAGGTTATTCACACCCAAAACACAAGCAAATACAAACGTGCGCGCACACACACGCTCACGCCCACTCTCATTTCCCTGAATAGATTAGTGGAGAGAAAGAGCGAGGGCGAGGGATAAAGGGAGCTCACCTTTCCTCATAATGACTGTGCTCACCTGTTCATCACCTGGGGCAGAGGGATCAGAATACTGCCTGAGCCTCCCCCCTATTTCCCCTGGCCTCTCCCCTACCTCCTGGAGACGGCCAGATAATGTGAGTCATTCAACCGCAGCTCTCCCCATAGAAATGCTGGCCTGCCTCTGAGTGTCTCTCTCCTCTCCCCTGCAGCCAAGCCCGCCCCATGGCCTGGCCCTGAAACGGATCCAGATAGACTTTCTGCGTGAGAGTTTTCTCACACTCATACCTGCCACTCACACACCTCCCCGACACGGAGKGGCGAAGTGTGTGTGTGTCCGTGCGCATGTGTGTGTTCCAGACGCCTGAGGCCAGAACACACAGACCTGTGCGCTCCAACACCAGGCCAGCTGCTGAGCACGACCAGCCTTATTCCCAGTCCGCCTCGAAATCTTTTTGGATTTTTTGATCGAACCTTTATTGAACTAGGCAAGGCAGTTAAGAGCAAATTCTTATATACAATGACGGCCGACCAAACCAGTCAAGAACAAATCTCAACCAGGGCTTTGCACAATATTACAAACATTATTACTAGGCAATAGGAATATAATTACGACCACATCGTCAGCTCTCGGTCCCCATTGATATAATACTTCCATTATGCGTAACCATTCAACCTCACTGAGAGGTCAGAAACGAAGCCTTCCAGACCATTAACGGAAAAAAAATATTGAACGCTCTCGTKGAGACGGTACACAAAGGAACAAACAACCATTCCGATCTCTGGAAGGAATGACAATACTGCGCAGCCGTCCTGCATGTGCCAAGTCATTTAAAAGGGATTCTAGTCGCTGCGGCTCTGACCCCGAAACGACTTGGAAACAAAGAGACAGTAATTACAGCCAAAAAGCCAGGGAACTACTTCTAATGGATGTGGATGGGGGGTGGGGGGGGGTGGAGGGAATAAAGGGGTGTAAAACGGAGGGATGAACTCTGCTCGTCGTGAACATTAGTGTTCCTCTTCCACCAGCGAAACGCTTTCATCCCCCTCCAGATGTCTGCCCCCCCCCTCCCCCTCACCCCCCCTAGTGAAGATCTCAGGGCTTAGTAACAGGCAAATGGAACAACGTATTTGTGAGCAGCAGCAATACACAATACACACAACCTCAAGGCTTCAAGATTCCTCTTTGCTTGTATTTGTTGCTTCTATTTTCCGCTCTTCCTGTTTTGTTTGGGTCGGGAGACKCCGGTGAGGAATAGAGGGAGACGGAGGACTGAAGAGAGAGAGAGAGATAGAATTGGATTATCGATGGGTCTAATGTGCGATTAATAGGTTGGCTCTTTAACGAAGAGTCGTAGCCACCAGCCTGGACGACGTGTCCGGTACAGACACAGACGTGTCGATGCACAAAGTCAGACAGAGAGGCGCGAATATCAGCGACCTTAATGATGCAACAACACAACAGCTTAAAGTTTCGGAGGAGAGAGAGAAAGCGAGAGATAAGGAGAGGGAGAGGAAGAACCAGGGAGAGAGAGAGAAGGAAGGAGAGAAAGTGCAGCATCTCAGCATCAAAACCAAGGCCTATGTTTAGACAAGGAGAAATTTGCTACTAGCTTCTGCAAATAGTAGCAAAGCCGCTTGACTGAACGCTAAGAGCTCGTGTCAACGCCGTCACAGGTCTCTGTGAGTGTGTACCTACTTGAACCGTATCATGTTACCGTAGTAACAACATTGTGGTTACACTTCTGTACTCACCGGCCAGGCGTATTTGAAGGGAATGATGACGTGTCCTGTAGTGACATCCTCTCTTCCTCCTCCGTCGTGCCCTCGATGACGGAGGGATTGGGTGTTGCCCCCCAGGACGGTGGTGCTGCCCGTCCCGAAGGTGCAGGCTCCTGTGGGGACGACCCGGGCCTGGTACTCCTTGAGGCAGGCCCTGAAGAAGGTGTCACACTGGTCCGTGAGAGAGCAGCGCTGCCCCCCGGTGGCCTGGAGGTCACAGCACTCCCCACTCTGCAGCACACCATGGGGGTTCTGGAAGTGACGGATCTGGAGCTCAAACATCCCCACTGCACACACAGCCTGGAGAGAGAGGGAGACAGGAGAGTTAGGATGTGGTATAACTCATACACACACACACACACACACACACACACACAGGGAATCATACACACCACCCAAAGAGAGGGTGAATCTATGGGAACAAAAAGCGTCTGGTTCCCGATGTCATATTTCTTGAAAAAACGTTCATGAATGTGATGAATACACCTGCTTAATGGGTGGAGTATCATTTTTCATCCCAAAGCTCTCCAGCTACGGTAATCTATGGATAGCATGCCCTCCCTCCCTCTCTCTCTCTCTCTCTCTCTCTCTCTCCTCTCTCTGTATCATCTGCTTCATTAGGGTTACCAGACTACGGCCATCCTATTCTAAGAGGTAGAAAGAGAAGGTGTTTGAGAAAGGAAAGATAACATTGATTCACACCACTTCCTCCCCACACCGGAAGAAACTTAAAATCCCTCATCCAAATGGAGATACGCCCCCATTCCAGCAATCCTCTCTCTTTCTCTCTCTTTCTCTCTCTCTCTCTCTCTCTCTCTCTGCATATCTGTCTGTTTATCTCCCTCTATCTGTCTTCATCTTTCCCTCCCCGCTTCTTTACCCTTCTCTCTCGCTGTCTCAATCACCCTCTTTCGCCTCTCCCCTCCCCTGCGTCATGCACTTCCTCCACCTCTCCATCCAGCTCCTTTCTGTCCTACTTCTCCTGTATCAGTAGCCCTCCCTTCTTTTCTCTCCCTCTCTCCCCAGGGGGACTTAGACACTGGGAACCTGGCCACAGTTTCTCTCTCCTCCTCCTCCCTTCCTTCTCTATCTGGGAACAGGCTGTAACTCTTGCCTTCTCTCCTTCTCTCTGCACCAGCTTTTCTTCTCTGTTTTGTTGCCATTCTTCTTTTCATCTCTCTTTCTGCCTCTCCCCCTCTCTCTCTGTTTGCCTGTCTCTCTCTCTCTCTTTCTCTCTCTCTCTCTGTCTCTCCCTCCTCCCAGAGCTTATAAAGCATTCTCCTCAGCTGGGTGCAGAAGGGCACAGACACGCTGGTAGAGCTAACAAGCTCCCCAGAGAGACAGGTGTGTTGGTGTGTTGTATAACAAGGAAATAATTGTGATGACTTCCAACGGCTATAAAACCACAAACCGCAAATGCACGTGTCACACAAACACACACATACACGCGCGCGCGCGCACGCACACGTCGCATACAATGGAATGACGTGACAAAGAATAGTGGTGTAATAGTCCTGCTACACACAACCTGGCCGTAGCCAGTTAGAAGAATAGCTGGTAAGTCAGCCCATTGTTCTTGTGGCATTCTGTCCCTCACCTGTCCCTGTCCCTGTCCCTGGGCTAGGGTGCCAAAGTCTCCTACATCAAACAGCTTGTGGAGATACAGGCCCACTCATCACTCTGCATCCTCCTTTCTTCCTCTCCTCTCTCCCCCCTCTCTCCCCCCTCTCTCAGCCATTCCGGGCATACCTGCCTTTCAGCGCTCCATCAGACCGCTCCGAGCGCTCAGTCTCGACCATCACCGTGGAGAGCTGCGGTCATTAAGTCCCACATTTAACCCCAAAATAGGGCGAGACCAGGACCACAACCTGAACACTGGCGTACCACGGTTGGATATGTACACTGACTAACACCATTGTTAAACACCTGCCTTTTAATACGGTTAAATATGGCACCATCTGGACTGTTCTGTAATAACAGTACAATATCAGGACAACATTATACACTGTATCAAACCACATTCATAAATCATCCTGAATGCTCGTATCGGCATTGCACTGAATCTGACACATCCCCAGACCTGAGTAATACAGGTTGTTAAGCGTTACCCTACTGTCACAGGTTATAGTGTCTTCACTGCTGAAATGGATGCAGGATATCAACTCTACTGCTCTCCTCCTACATTAGAAATGWCYCACAGCACGGTAGRTCTGCATCGTACTGCAGTAGGGGAAGGCAATGTTATATTAGCGAAGAGCTTCWGAGCTGGGTGCAGTGGATCCATGTGGATCTTCCTGTACATTCACACGCCCTAGCGCTACAAGGCTGTGGCCGCTGACCCAACACACACACCCCAGTCCATGAGTCCACACGCACGCAAAGACACACACACACACACACACACAGGCTTCTCATCTCACACAAACACACACACACATACAGAACGTCCTGATATTGCCCCTGCACTGAGGGCTGTGTCACCCTGCCAGTGGGGGGCCCTTTTAGTCCAACAACCATAGCCTGGGGTGGGGCTGGGAGGGGAAGAGTAGAGAACACATTCAGCCAGTGCTCTACCTCCAGGCTTTCCCTCTTGGTCTGTGTGAACTTGAATTTGAATGTGATAGGCCTATGTCCAATTTGACTGAATGTGAATGGGTTTTCTATGTGGTCATAGTGGTTTGAGTGTGGCGTTTTGGAAGCACACTCATTATTACATTGTTATTACCATTATAAGGATAACTGAAAAGGAGACTGGAAAGATTTGTCATGGGTCCCCAGATCCTCAAAAAGTTATACAGCTGCACCATCGAGAGCATCCTGACTGGTTGCATCACCGCCTGGAATGGCAACTGCTCGGCATTTGACCGCAAGGCGCTACAGAGGGTAGCGTGTACGGCCCAGTATATCACTGGTGCCAAGCTTCCTGCCATCCAGGACCTATATACTAGGCGGTGTCAGAGGAAGGCCCAAAAAATTGTCATAGACTCCAGTCACCCAAGTCATAGACTGTTCTCTCTACTACTGCATGGCAAGCAGTACCAGAGTGCCAATTCTATGTTCAAAAGGCTTCTTAACAGTTTCTACCCCCAGTAAGACCGTGAACATTAACAAATGCCCCCCCCCTAGTTTTTAACACTGCTGCTACTCGCTGTTTGTTATCTTATCAATCACTTTACCCCTACCTATATGTACAAATTACTCGATAACCTGTTCCCCACCTGTCCCCACACATTGACTCGGCACTGGTACCCCCTGATATATAGCCTCAATATGTTTTTTTTATGTGTTACTTTTTAATTTCATTTTTTTTTAATTTAGTTTATTTAATAATATTTTCTTACACTCTGTATCTTATTGTTGGTTAAGGCTTGTAAGTAAGCATTGTACTCGGCGCATGTGACAATACATTTTATTTATAAGGTAGCCTATACTATGCTGGACTATTGCCTGGTCATCTGCAGAACTTTTACACCATAAGGAGAGGATGGACTGTTCATGAAAAGGTGTGAGGCAGGGAGGGAAGTGTGCGCACCCCCCCCCCCCCACACACACACACAGGGAACGACTGACAAACAATTCCCTTGAATCCCCTCGCACGTTGTAAAGTAAAGTGTAGTAGTAGTTAACACTAGACGGCACCTTACTCCTCCCACCACGAACTAACATTTACCTTGCTATTTCCCATAAAGGATTATTTTTACACCGTTTAGCCTACAGGAGGACGTATTCCTGAACCATTTCCCTCTGCAGTTCTGGTTTCAAACGATTCACTTCACGATGGGTCGTCTAGCCTTTTCCCAACAGGGCAAATATTACAGTGTTACAGGCTAGAATCCAATAAAAAAAAATGGTGTAACAAAGACCATGCTTAGTAAAGACGTAAGGTTTGCTCCTGTAGCATACAGATGAAGGACCACGCATGGAGCAACCAAGTGGATGACACGCGACTTTTAGACGCCAAAAATGGTGGGCACAGCGCCATTTGGAGCAAGGGGAGACATATTGACAAGAAGAACGGGAAGTAGAATGTGGGCACCATTATTAACTTGTGGGAAGACACAACTGTAAAAGTCAGGGCAGGGTTAGCAAGGCCGAAAATAGCGTTAATCAGTACGGCTTACTTGCGGTTTGCAGAGAAGGGCGACGATACAAATCAGGGGTCGACCTGCTGTCCCGGCCCGTTTTTTCTCTCTGACTGGTGCTGATCTCGCGCCTCCAATGCAGCAATCAACCGGCTTTCGTCCGTGCGCTTTTTTCTCTCCATCTTAAAGTCAAAGGATTGAGAACTTAAAACATGCGGTGTCCTTTTCTCTATAATATCTCTTCTCAGCTCTCTTTGAGCGCCAGGTCTCGTGTCGTACTTGGCATGTTGCCTTTCTTGTATGGTCCCCTTGGGGAGTTCTCCTGTCTGCCCGCCCTCCTCGATCTCCCCGGTTCTCCTCTTGGTGCGGTATCCAGAGTAGGTTTTCACAGGAAGAAAAAAACTCACTCACCAAAAGGTCGATCTTCCTCCACCTGCCGTTAAGGCTTCGAATGTCAGACTGCTGGCTCCCTGCTTTGAGCTCTCATCCCAATTACAGCTCTCCCTCTGCGCAACGCACATCGCTCCTTTTAAACTAAACACATACAGATACACCCTTCCTCTTTGCGCAAAGGACTCAAATTGGATCAGCCAATGAAGTAGAATCTCCCTCTACATCAAGACTCTATCTCTCTTGTTTGTCCCTGCATGCGCGTCCTGCATCTTTCCGTAGGATCTTGTCCAAACCGTGTGGTCATTTCGCTCAGGGCTAACAGATACGAATTCACCGCAGGTCCGATCAGTAACCGTGGGTATGGCTGTGAGGAACAGAACTCCGCGAAAGGATGCGCCAGTGACGAGAGGTTTGTGTTGATGTGGGGAGGGGGGGGGGATAAACATGAGAGAAAGTGTGTTAATGTGCGCGAGGGGTGTGTGTCCTCAGGCAGGGGATATCCGTGTTCTCGTTTTATATGTGCACGCGGTCTGTAATTCAACTGGGCTCTGTAGTCGAATAATGTGTCCAGTGGCGACCCGTCATTCAGGGCAACGACAAAAAAAACTTGTGTTGCATGTTATTTTGACCTTAATACATGTCACATATCAGTTTGCAAACAATGTTTTAAAAAATAGCATTGAGTTAATAAAGCCGCATACAAACATGGTCTCTTTTTTGCTTTCTTGAGTAAGGCAGCTCCAAAATGCAGGTGTTTCAGCCTAGCTCAGCGCATTCTGTGGTAGTGGGGCAGCCAGCGGAAAATAAAGAGCGTAGGGGTTGGTAATGTTCTCTAGTTGCGCCGTGATTTGCTCAGTGTTCTGGTACTCATTGGGACACTACCTCACTACGACATCTACGGGGAGAGCTAGAAAGTTCAAGCYCCTTGGGTGCTGCCACAGATTTACATAAGAAGTGCCCATCCAAGAAGGCTCAAGGTCATTGGCCACAGATAAAATGATGTCAAATCATGTTATATATACCGTAGTTTAGATTGGACTGATCATGTCAACATCATACTTTCAAAATCTTAGCTAGCAAGCTAGACAAGCAGTCGTCGYTGTGAATCAAGTCGACAATCTACTGGCAAATCCTTTTCAATCCCTGTCATTTGAAGATAAATTCTAGATAAAACATATCAGTGTTCATCGGCCATTGGACATACACATAACACAACAAGTTGGTACTCGCAAATTCAACAATGAGTGGTTTGGAAGGGATCAGTGGCTAACTGTAAGCATTGMAAAGCAATCACTAGCCTGCTATTCGTTGGAGAGGGTGTGCGGTCCAAGTCTGGGTTTAAGGGTCTCTTTTCCAAGCTGAAAAGGATAAACATTCATATGCAACAACATGGGCCAGAAAAGATGGAATACATTGGCCATGCTGTCAATCCAGCATGACTTCTGCCGCCTTCAAAGCAACTGGAAACTCATAGCTGGAAAATCTCAGACTCAATTCAAGACAAATGGGAACTCGGGAAAAAACGAGCTCCGACTGGGAAATACGTTTTGAACGTTCATCCAACTCGGAATTCCAAGTCGGGAACTCGTGCCTCTTTCTAGAGCTCTGACCTGAAGATCACTGATGTCATGATTCAACCTTATTTTTTTCTGAGTTCCCAGTTGTCTTGAAAGCACCATAAATCCAGAGAATCACAGACTTTGATGACAAAGATTGATGACAAAATTTGTCCACAAGAAGGATCGCCGCTCCACCTTCCTGTTCAAGTGAGCATAGCACAAGGTGAGTCCAACAATGTCTTGTATGCTGCTGCATAAATTATATGATATGTCAGTAAGATATGTATACTGTAGCTAAAAAAGTAATACTAAGTGTATGTTGTGTATTAAGCTATTAGTAGCCCATGTGCCTCACCCAATTTGGTCCCTTTTCCCCTCATAACTTTATCCTATGCTTCTGACTTTGTGTGCAGGGAGACTACTGTAAGAACGGCTCATGTTCTGAATTATGTTGATGTACATTTCAAAAGTGCTGAACAAATAGTTATATTGACTACATCCATTTTAGCTCGCTCATTAAAGTCTTAATCTAAATTACTGATGGCTTCTTATCCGCTCATTTTTCCTTTATGCCATAGTTTGTACATCTCAATTGTCCGTAGAAACCACATTTGTTTAATTAAGCAAGTCAGCCATATCTTTTTTTACAAGGCAGTAAATGAGGCTGAATGAACTGTTTCTCTGCCAGACAAGGCTCCGCTGATAGCCAGGTGTAGCGGTGGTAAGGATTCACTCCATGGGGCTGAAACGAAACCTCTGCTGTTGGGACAGCTTTATGTAGGCAGTTTGCGGGCAACGTTGGTCACCGTTATAGTGCAATCAATGTATTGTTCAGTGTTGTGTTGTGTAGTGGCTTTGCTGGCGTGCATACATTTTTGTTGTTGTTGAGTTTCCCCCCCATTTACATTCTAAAATCGTCACTGAATGTGCCTTATACCCTAGTTTCCGGCCTCGGTTAATCCGGTATAGATCAAAGCGCTGCTGTGCTGCTGTGCCAATTAAATAGGCTATCTGTCACAGCTTGCACTGTCAGTAACTGGTCGGCGAACTGAAAGAGTTTCAATGGGACTACCTCCGCGCAATTAGGGGACCACGTATTATGGTAGTGGAGAATGAATTTACTCAGGCCTGTCTGCAAAACAAAGCGGAGAAAAAATACCCTAAAGTTTGTCGGTTAGATCGAATTTGAGTTTGAAGGGACCGCTTGCCATTGAGAGTGGACATACGGGTGGCTGAGCAAAGTATTTGGCGTTCATGCTGTGCTATTCTTACAAAGCCAGACCGCAGTTGATGATTGGCCGTTTTAAATCGTTTGATTATGCGTGTACACGCAAGGACATTACATCATTTCTCCCAGCTTTGACCGTCTAGTGTCTGTGTGTGTGACTGCTTATGCATGTTTACAATTATACATTCCACCGCTTCATTATACCGCCAACTATAAAGGGGTAGGTGCCATAGAGCCATACCCGAAGTTTAACAAATTATTTCCTCTAAAACCTATAGCCTAGTTACAATAAACTATAACTAAACAACTCAACATTTTATATCGCCACCTTCAATATTGAGCTTATACCCAATTTAATGAAGCATTTCATGCATTACTGCCTTGAATTTGTCCTCTGGTGTGACTTTACGTCAATGTAAAGGTTTAATGATTTCCAAATAGACAAGAAAAGTATTATTTAAAAAATAATACAAAAAATACAATGTTCTTGATGATAACCAAGTGTCTCGCTATCACATTTTGGTTAACATTCACAGTAATTTCACTAAACCTTGATTTAAAAAAGCAATTATCTTACTTGTGTATTATTATAATGTTATCTGCCTCAAGCTAAACAATTATTTTTTACATTTTGTCCAAGACAACCATTTCCCCCCATTTAATTTAGGCTATTGGCTTCACCCCATAGGACATTATGTCACACCGATGGAAAATACACAGCAGGGAGTCAAATTGTACATAATTAATGACACTTTCATAAGTTTTTGAACACTAATAAAAGTCCTTCAAAACATCCATTCTAAACATCCATAATAGGAAAGGGGGATACCTAGTCAGTTGTACAACTGAATGCCTTCAACTGAAATGTGTCTTCCGCATTTAACCCAACCCCTCTGAAACAGAGAGGTGCAGGGGGCTGCCTTAACCGACATCCACGTCTTCTGTGCTCGGGGAACAGTGGGTTAACTGCCTTGCTCAGGGGCAGAACGACAGATTTGTACCTTGTCAGCTCGGGGATTCGATCCAGCAACCTTTCGGTTACTGGCCCAATGCTCTAACCACTAGTGGATCCTCATTAAAGGATTTAAAGTGTAGCCTACTCGATTCCAGTTACAGGGCCACGAAAGAGTCCTGTATTGTTATTTTCCGTCACCACCTCCCTGGATCAGGAGTGGAGAATGTGTGTGCCTGCTGCCTYCCTTGGGTGTGGTAGTTTCTCAGGCTCCTGCACTGAAATCCTACCCGGATTCCCCTTTACCCAGGGTCACCATGATAGGCACAGAAACTACCTCAAATGGGCACACATTCGAATGATAAGCCTGTGCCAAAAAAGCGAGAGTACACCCGTATGCATAGCAGTACTGAGGCAGCACCAGCACCAAGACCCAAGCTCACTTGTGGGCCCTGAGTGGGAGGCCCCAATATACCCACAGCTGAAGCAGCTTGAGAGGTGTTCTATTGAAGGGGTTTTGGAGTATAACGCACAACAGAGCCAACTACCACAGCCAGCACCCAATATCTGCCTGCACTATCACTGGAACCAGGCAAAATAACTAGATCGATCCGGAGCAATGWTCACCTGGAGCATTGTTCACCTGCCAAGAGTGAGAAACCAGGCGTGGGAGAATGAATACATAAATATTGCGCTCAGAACCATTTAAAATGATCAAATTGCAACAGGATACAAATAGGTCTAATGTAAACGAGTGTTATTTGATTAAAAATAAGTCTAAAAAATAAATTACATTTGTTTATTAATGGGTTATGTCCCATGGAGTCACAGCTATTTCCTCTGGTGTGACACCATCTTAATTTGACACCAAGGGGGAAAAAGATGTCACTGTTGGAAATCTCAGGCTGTAGGGTCCATTTTGGGTCTTATTGTTAGCAGCACAGCCATCCATATGATGTCACCACAACATGTTTTCATTACTTTTTATACTTCAATTGTCCAAAAAAATATAATTGTTTTTATATATACGTTCTAAAAGCTTCACACCAAATGACAAATACAGGTGCAATATTTTGCAAAATATTCCTGATAAAGTTTACAACCTGTTCATGCCATGTGCTCCAGCCATGTCTTCCATACTTCCTTCTTGCAAGAGAACCCTCCCCAGCGCAATAGTGCCCAAATGCTGGCTTGCTGTTTAATCACAGAATTGTGTCACACACCTAGTGGACGTTGCTTTTAGGGACAAAATGTAATCAATCAGAACTATGAATAGACTTGGGAACTATTGTCTCTTGAAATACACTTCTGTGTTATCAATACAATAATAGGTGAAGAGAACGTTATTCATTTTTTCAATTCATTTACAAAGTTCCACAACCTTACTTGGGACATTCACACCATTGGACTATTGTCACGTTTTGTTGAAATTTTTTAGAAAACAAATAATACACTGCATGAATTCACTCATGACCAAGTAAAAAAAAAAAAAAAGAAGCTTTGAGTATTATAGGCTATTACAATTGTAGCTAATTGAAGCTGTTATATTTGTGTTTGACATCATGGTAAAAAAAAGGGGTGTAACGTCAACTGCCCAAAGCATCTGGTTTCCTGTATTTGCATAAAGATAACATTGTATGGAGCCATCTTGACCTTGAATGAATTTTATATAAATGGATGAGAAGCATACGATGAAAGAGAGGTGTAGGTTGCGTCTTTCAGACATTTTGGCACTGGTTTCCCTAAATATTTCCCGCTGTCCAACTAGTTCCTGTCCGCGCGTCCATTGGAACCAACACTACAAGACAATGTGTCCGCTTCATGTCTGAAATATAATGAGCCAATTTTGGTGACCCCGGTCCTCCCCCTCTCTTTCCCTCCCTTCTCTGTGAGAGCAGGGATGGACTTGTTGCCTATGTTGACGCCCCTGGCAACCAGTAGGCCTAGTGTCTCCGTTGCCCCGCACTGCAACGTGACCCGTGGACAGAACAGAGGGCTCTTGAAGCGTGCAGTGCTTATTAGCATAGAGCAGCAGTGACCTCGAGACGTGCTGAATTTCAATCATCCTCCCTCCCTCCAGAATGAAGCGATCTGCAGGTCGATTCTACATTATATTGGCACCTGGTGACGAGTTGTTATCATCTACAATGGCAGCTCAATGTACAGAGCGACTTGGTCGATAACTGCTTTGAATACACGACATTAGTAGTTGGGTGGTTGGCGCCATCTGATGGTGACACATAAGTCATGAAAGATCATCAAGGGGCCCCAAACTATCCAGTAGTTCTAACTGGTGACGTTTTAGGACATTTCATGGGCACAAATTAAGGATGTGTGTATATATAGGGTCCATGCATCATTGGAGGCTGTTTTCAACAGGATCTAGGCTATCTGTATAATAGGCCTAGTATAACCATTCAATAACCCCATAGGCTACTTGACTTCAAAGCAATAACAAATGTACACAATCACAGTAGCCCGTTTACTGTTAAGTGTCAAAGCATGAGAACGGCCAGAGTGCTTTGAAGAGGGCTACAGCCACAGATAGATTTACTCTGGATAGTGAGTGATGGCCAACCAGTGCTTCCCAATGACGCAGCAAGCCCCCTACACAGATGAGCAGTAGGCTTCGTGTGAAAGACCCTTCAAACAGGACAGGAGTAGCCTACAGTAAACTCCCCTTAAAAAAAAAAAAAAAAGGTGATGTACCTAATTCAGGGTTAGCTTAAACTGTTATTGTCTTTGGAACGCTATTGATGTTCTAATCAATATATACGTAGACGTGCTTGGAGATGACCCACGCAGACGGCGGATAAGTTGCCTCAGTTCCCCCGCTGAAAGGTCCCAGTGTAGTGAATGGTGAGTCATTAGGCATGTCGCCAAGAGCATGGGACACTGACAAACACAGACACACAGACACAGTGCCCCAGCAGCTAAGGTCAGCGCTTTCTCAAGGCAAAATAAGGGAGTGTGGAAAGTCTTGGGAAACTGCAGAAGCATTTTGTGTACACTGTAGAGCTGACCAAAATAAAATTATTCAGGGAACAGTAGAAGTCGACAACATGAGGCCCTTGTTTGTGCTAGATACAGTTGATGGTACAGGCCTCTCCCTTCTTAAATCCAGTTGGAGAGGGGAAGGTTCTCCTTCTTGACTAGCAATTACTCTCCAATATCATTTTAAGAGCCTGTTCTGACTAAGCCTGTAGTGAACACGATGGGAGACAGGAGCTGGATTCAAGCGCAGGGCGCTGCAGGTGTTAATTTGCAAAGGACCACAGGAGGCGGCAGGTAGCTGGGTCCAGGGGCAGGGGCAGGCAGAAGGTCATACACAGTGTTCCAAAAAGGCAACAGTACAAGCAGGGAAAAGGCTAGTAACGTCATCCGGGAGATCAGGCAATAGGTTGATAACAGGAAATCCGATAGGCTAAAGTACAGGCAGGGAATAGGCAAAAGGTGTCATTAGTGGGGTAGGCAAAAACTATCATCCACCGGAGGATTCAATTACGGGAAGCCCAGCGCTCCGAATAGAAGTGCATCACCAAACAAACAATACCTCACAATGATGGGGTGCAAAGAACTGAACGAATTAGTGTGTGATAATGACATACAGGTGTGTGAACAGGTGATCAGAATTCAGGTGATTGGGATCTTAGAGAGTGAGTTGCGTTCAGGGGATCTATGTGTTTGAGAGTGTGAGTTGGAAAGTGGGCTGGAAAGTGAGCTGCGTTCAGGGGATCTACGTGTTTGAGTGTGAGTTGGAAGCAGATGTTACAAAGCCAAGAGAAAATCATGGGTCCACCAATTCTAACTCATGAATAAACAAACTTAGGTAACTAGTATGATTCATAAACATAAATGTGTCATAAGCACAAGCAAAATAGTATGGTTGATGTTGTCTTGGAATTACCTAAAATTCAACCACAAGCACTTAAGACACTTCATGAACTACACACTTTTGAACACTTTTGTACAGACAGAGAACAGTGGAACATTTATAGTTTTGTGGGAGCAATGACGTCCTGGAAAGAACACAAATGATTTAGTGACAGTAGGACACCAGTAAAAAGCCAGTGACCACCAGAGTGCTAAAAAGACTCCCAAAAGCCCTTGTCTGGCTAGCTCCCAGTGCTATGAAATGACACCCTTTCCTTCTCTCCTATGTTTAATTAGGGGTGCACAGCAAAACTAAAGCATTGATTGGTAACTTTTGGCACGAAGAAACTAGAGGCCATGAGTAACTTGGTCAAAAAGAATGGAACCGAAAGGAAACGATTAACAATCCACTTTTTGACTATGTAACGCTAATGCTTAAAATAATCATAATGAATCATCGTCTCATTGACTAAAAGTCAGATTCCCTCCAAATGTGGTCTTTGGACACACTAGTCCCTAAAGAGTTAGAAAAAAAATGCTGATGCATTCAAAGATGGCCACACTATAGTGTGGTTTTGGAATAAGTGGTGGCAATTTTTGCATTTTGGTTTTCTGTAACCTCTTTTGACATCTATGCAACATAGATCTAGTTTTGTCCTGTGGAATAAATATTGTGGATCTAAATGTTTTTCCTCATAATCCTGGTCTATCAGACCATCATCTTATTATGTTTGAAATTGCAAAAAATTATCTGCTCAAGACCCCAAAAAAGGATTATCAAAAGCTGCGCTATAAATTCTYGGACAACCCAAAGATTCCTCCAAAGACATTGGAGTACAAAAATCAGTTAACCACCTAACCGAGGATCTAAACTTAACCTTGCGTAATACCCTAGATGCAGTTGCACCTCTAAAAACAAAAACCATTTGTCACAAGAAACAAACTCCCGGGTATACAGAACATACCTGAGCTCTGAAGCAAGCTTCCAGAAAATTGGAACTGAAATGGAGCTCCAACAAACTGGAAGTCTTCAGATTAGCTTGGAAAGACTGTACTGTGCAATATCGAAGAACCCTCACTGCTGCTCAATCAGCCTACTTTTCCWACCCGATTGAGGAGAATAAAAACAATCCAACAAATATGTTTGAAACTGTCGCGAACCTAACTAAAAAGCAGCATTCCCCAAGTGAGGATGGCCTTCACTTCAGCAGTGATGAATTCATGAACTTCTTCGATGAAAAGATCATGATCATTAGAAAGCAAATTACATACTCTTTGAATATGCGTGTTTCTCCAAAACTCAGTTGTCCTGAGTCTGCATTGAACTGCCAGGACCAAGGATCAATGGAGACACTCAAGTTTGTATATCCCCTATCTCTCAACATGTTCACGAAAATAGTCATGGCCTCTAAACCTCCCAGCTGCCTACTGAACCCTATTCCAACTAAACAACTGAAAGAGCTACTTCCTGTGCTTAGCCCTCTTATGTTGAACATAATAAATGGCTTCCTATCCTATGTGTACCAAACTCACTAAAAGTGTCAGTAATTAAGCTTTTCCTGAAAAATGAAACGCTCCAGTCTGGTTTTAGACCCCATCATAGTACTGAGACAGCACTTTTGAAGGTGGTAAATTACCTTCTTCTGGAGTCAGACCATCTGTCCTCGTGCTCCTAGACCTTAGTGCCGGTTTTGACACCATCGATCTACACATTCTTTTGGAGAGATTGAAAACCCTAATTGGTCTACACGGACATGTTCTTGCCTGGTTTAGATTTTATCTGTCCGAAAGACATCAGTTCGTCTCTGTGGGTGGTTTGTTTCGGTGTTCCTCAAGGTTCCGTTTTAGGACCACTATAGTTTTCACTATATATTCTATGTCAACTTTCACTGCGATGCAGACGACACACAGCTGAACATGTCGATGAAACATGGTGAAATCCCAAAATTACCTACCCTGGAAGCCTGTGTTTCAGACATAAGGAAGCGGATGGCAACAAATGTTTTACTTTTAAACTCGGACAAAACAGAGATGCCAGTTCAAGGTCCCAAGAACGAGATCTGCTGTTTTATCTGACAATTAATCTTGATGGTTGTACAGTCATCTCAAATAAAACTGTGAAGGACCTTGGCGTTACTCTTGACCCTGATCTCTTTTGACCAACATCAAAAGAATATTTAAAGTTCCTCCACCTTGGCGCAGGACCATGGCACGTTTGAGACATTGAAGACTGCCGAATAACCTCTTCCATAGCCTTCCCCAGTTGCGCCAGCTGGTCGTAGTATTGACGAAGTAGGCATCCCTGGAGTAGACGTGACAATTACATAGACCTATCTCTCCAATTTGGTCCTGCCGTACATACATACATACATACATACATACACATATGCTACCATCACAAGACAAAGGCCTCCTTATTGTTCATAGAATTTCTAAGCAAACAGCTGGAGGCAGGGCTTTCTCCTATAGAGCTCCATTTTTATGTAATAGCCAGCCTATCCATGTGAGAGACGCAGACTCGGTCTCGACCTTTAAGTCTTTACTGAAGACTCATCTCTTCAGTAGGTCCTATAATTCAGTGTAGACTGGCCCACGATTGCGAAGGTGAACGGCAAAGCACCGGAGTGATGAACCGCCCTTGCTGTCTCTGCCTGACTGGCTCCTCTCTCTCCACTGGGATTCTCTGCCTCTGACCCTATTATGGGGGCTGAGTCCCTGGCTTACTAGTGCTCTCCCATGCCGTCCCTAGGAGGGGTGTATCACGTCGTGCCAGGATTTTTTTTGATATTCTCAACTTGAGTGGGTTGGGTCACTGACATGATCTTCCATTCCCGTCCATCAGGTCTTGCTGCTGATCCAGATTCTGCTGTTCTGCCTGTGGCTATGGAACCMTGAACTTTTTCCCGCACGTGCTACCTTCTTGTGCTGCTGCTCCAGTTTCAACTGTTCTGCCTGCAGCTATGGAACCCTGACCTGTTCACCAGACGTACTACCTTGTCTCGGACCTGCGGTTTTTGTCTCTCTCTCGCTCTCTGTTTCTCTCTCTGTCTCTGTCTCTCTCTCTACCACACCTGCTGTCTCGACCTCTGAATCCTATGTTTCTGCCTTTCTAGGGAGTTTTTCCTAGCCTCCGTGGTTCTATATCTGTATTGCTTGCTATTTGGATTTTAGGCTGGGTTATGTATAAGCACTTTGTGACATCTGCTGATGGAGTGCTTTATAAATAAATGTATGAAGCATAAATAAATAAATGTGATTMATTTGATTGATATAAGCCCAACACATGATACATTTCTGAAATCCTCAAGATGTTTCCTAATCACACAAAAAAGCTAATGTTAATATCATATTCACAAGAGGCATGACACCCATTTGCGTAAAAACCATATTGCGTCAAAACCATATTTTCAGTTCAAATTTGGACAGCAGGTTAGATAAACTGGGACACCATTATTATATTCCTAATTCCACTCCAATGACAATTCAATTTTGTGTGATTAGGAAACATCTAAGGATTTCAGAAATGTATAGGGTTTTGGACAAATACAGTGCCTTTCGAAAGTATTCACACCCTTTGACTGTTTTGTTACAGCCTGAATAAAAAAAATATAAAATTTAAATGTTGTGTCACTGATCTACACACAATAGCCCATAATGTCCAAGCGGAATTTGTACTTGTGCTCCGATAAATTGTCCGATAAATTGCATGGATGAACTCTGTTACAGAATTTGTATTTCTAGAAGTAGTCAGACCCTTTGCTATGAGACTCGAAATTGAGCTCGGGTGCATCCTGTTTCCGTTGATAACCCTTGAGATGTTTCTACAACTTGATTGGAGTCCATCTGTGGTAAATTCAATTGATTGGACATGATTTGGGAAGGCACACACCTGTCTATATAAGGTCCCACAGTTGACAGTGCATGTTAGAGAAAAAAACAAGCCATGAGGTTRAAGGAATTGTCCGTAGAGCTCAGAGACAGGGTTGTTTTGAGGCACAGATCTGGGGAAGGGTACCAAWGCATTTCTGCAGCATTGCAGGTTCCCAAGAACACAGTGGCCTGCATCATTCTTAAATGGAAGAAGTTTGGAACCACCAAAATGGGGTGCCGCCCAGCCAAACTGAGCAATCGGGGGAGAAGGCCCTTGGTCAGGGAGGTGACCAAGAACCCGATGGTCACTCTGACAGAGCTCTAGAGTTCCTCTATGGAGATGGGAGAACCTTCCAGAAGGACAACCATCTCTGCAGCACTCCACCAATCAGGCCTTTATGGTAGAGTGGCCAGACGGAAGCCACTCCTCAGTAAAAGTTACATGACAGCCCACTTGGAGTTTGCCAAAATGTACCTAAAGACTCTCAGACCATGAGAAATAAGATTCTCTGGTCTGATGAAACCAAGATTGAACTCTTTGACCTGAATGCCAAGTGTCATGTCTTGAGGAAACCTGGCTCCATCCCTACTGTGAAGCATGGTGGTGGCAGCATCATGCTGTGAGGATGTTTTTCAGCAGCAGGGACTAGGAGACTATTCAGGATCAAGGGAAAGATGAACAGAGCAAAGTATAGAGAGATCCTTGATGAAAGYGCTCAGGACCTCAGACTGGGGTGAAGGTTCACCTTCCAACAGGACAACGAACCTAATCACACAGCCAAGAGAATGCAGGAGTGGCTTCCGGACAAGTCTCTGAATGTCCTTGAGTGGCCCAGCCAGAGCCCGGACTTGAACCCGATCAAACATCTCTAGAGAGACCTGATAATAGCTGTGCAGCAACGCTCCCCATCCAACCTGCAAGAGCTTGAAAGGATCTGCACAAAAGAGATGGGAGAACCTTCCAGAAGGACAACCATCTCTGCAGCACTCCACCAATCAGGCCTTTATGGTAGAGTGGCCAGACGGAAGACACTCCTCAGTAAAAGGCACATGACAGCCCGCTTGGAGTTTGCCAAAGTATATTTTAAACATTTTTTTTAACCTAAAAATGTGGGGCTCAAAACAGGTCTTGCCCTGCCCTGAATGACGGATCGCCACTGTCATTGAGTTCATCTGACTCTGTGTAAGTTTAAAAAAAAGGGCTTAATGGCGAAGGCGCATAAAGACAGTGCAATTTGAAAAAGTAGATTGTGTTGATTTATAGGTTCAAGGCCCACCTGAACTCACAGGCACAATCAATGCTAAAGACATTCAAAGAGGAAATGTTTTAAATTAAATCTCCAAAACTTCTTTAAACAAATTGAGCACAAAGGGAAAATACCATTGATGAAATGGGCCATCCAGACATTCTTGTCTGACTCATGGTAGAAATTAGATGAAACTACAGTGGCTGAGGCCAGACAGGGCAGGAAGTGAGTCCGTAATGATGATTTACGTGGTAGCACAGAGCCATTTGATTATGACACAATGCTCCAGAAAGAAAGAAATCTCATTACTTTATAGGTTATAATAATCAAATGGAAACGTTATCCCGAAATGTTTTAAATGATTGTAGAATTATCAAGGGGAGGGCACAAACTCAAGTTCTATCAAAAGTGCAGACAAGAGGCCAGATCAAAGTTTAGACTACAGTCCCACCAGTCCGCTTACTGCAACATGCTGGGAAAAGCATTATATTTCTCACTGCATGAGTTAGTTAGACACATAGAGGATGCAACATTGTATCTGACCCATTATAGTGTCTGTAAGAACTTGGGCATCTCCATTTTGCAGTGGTGTAAAGTACTTAAGTAAAAATACTTTAAAGTAGTACTTAAGTCATTTTTTGGGGGTGTCTGTACTTTACTATTCATATTTTTGACAACTTATACTTTTACTCCACTTCATTCCTAAAGAAAATAATGTACTTTTTMCTCGTTACATTTTCCCTGACACCCAAAAGTACTCATTACATTTTGAATGMTCAGCAGGACAGGAACATTGTCAAATTCATGCACTTATCAAGAGAACATCCCTGGTCATCCCCACTGCCTCTGATCTGACGGACTCACTTCGTTTGTAAATGATGTCTGAGTGTTGAACTGTGCCCCTGGCGATCTGTAAATAATAATTWAAAAAAACAAGAACATTGTGTTGTCTGGTTTGCTTAATATAAGGAATGTGAAATTATTTATGCTTTTACTTTGATACTTTAGTGCATTTAAAACCAAATACTTTTAGACTTTTACTCAAGTAGTATTTTACTGGGTGACTTTTACTTAAGTAATTTTCTTTTAAGGTATCTTACTTTTACTCAAATATGAAAATTGGGTACTTTTTCCACCACTGCCATTTTGATGTCGTCAATTTTCTCCTACTTGTATGAGATGGTAAACAAACTGAAAGGGTGAACACTGCCACCTGGAGTGTGTGTTTGAACAGGTGTAAAGCCAAGGTTGGCTTTTTACTGCCACCTGCAGTTATGGAAGGTTTGCTCATGAGTATAATTCATTGGCTGATCCATAGAGATGGAAAAAGGCCTCATTATGTCTGTGCCAGTATGGTGTCTGTGACAGCCTCAATGGCGCTGCCCATGCTATCTCCATTTTGAAGTAGTTCAATTTTCTTCACGATTGACTGATCCTTCCTGATGACCCAGTTGGACATGTCACGGGGAGGGATCAGCCAATGAAGTTGGAAGTCTCATCCAGTTGACTACATAAAAAAATGGTGGAAGTTCTCAATGGCGCTGCCCATGTTAATACAGCCTTTTGGCCACAAGAGTCCTTGATCATTCTCTATGGGCTGATCCCTCCTGATGACCTGGATGGAATTATGGGATCCTTCCTTAACCCATAGGAAGTCCCACCCAGTTGACTACTTCAAAATGGTGAAAGTCCTCAATGGCACTGCCCATGCTGAAACTGGCTTTTGGGCACTAAAGTCCTCTAACATTCAATGTGGATAGACACTAGACTCCTGACACGCCATGGAAAACACTGCCTTCATCGGGGTGTAATCAAAACCATCGTTGTGGTTTTGATACTGAAACACTGGTTCAGTATAAGATGTACATGAAGTTACAGTAGGCTGTTTGATAAAACATTTTTTTTTAACTAGGCAAGTCAGCTAAGAACAAATTCTTATTTACAATGACGGCCTACCCCGGCCAAACTAACAACGCTGGGCCAATTGTGCCCCGCCATATTCGACTTCCAAATCACACCCGGTTGTGATACAGCCTGGAATTGAACCAGGGTCTGTAGTGACACCTCTAGCACTGAGATGCAGTGCCTTAGACCCCTGCGCCACTCTGGAGCCCATCCCTATAGACATAATGATCTCTGGTCTAGAGATACTAGATGTGCAAAAACACATATCTGGGGCCATATGTAACAAACATCTCGGAATCAGGTGCTGTATCCACAAAGCATATCAGAGTAGGAGTGCTGATATAGGATCTGTCATAGTCATCATGATCTAAAAGTTGTGGATAGGGGCTCAGGTCCCACTTCTCCATGTAATATTAATTGTGCTCTAGAAGGAAAGAGAGAAATCAGTAGACGGATTGACTAACATCACAAAAAAATGCGCTCATCGACGGGGCYGGGCGACATGCTTTGTTCTGATTTTGAACGTTCAGCTTGCAACAATGATGAGACGCTGCCATGTGGGCAATCGTAGACTGCTTGTTTTATCTTGTTTGGAGGTGTTGAGACTGATTTCATGTCAATGCTAATATGGGAAAGAGTTGCTAGGTAACCCACAACTGTAATAATGTATTCGAGAGACAAGTGCTCATTGTGCAAATGTATTTGTTTCCAATAAACATTGAGACTAAATATAGATTGTTGTCAAAAAGCTAAGCCAACCTAGCCTGTTTTGCCCCCGAGTCACGCACGTGTCGGTTTTGTTGCTAAACAACCAGCCGGTCTATATAGCCCCCGGTGTCTCCCCGGACATAAAAGCAGAAACGTACACACAGCATTAGTCATTATAAAAAGCACACATTTTAATCAAACATAAAAGCTCCAGGTACAATGTCTGGACGAAGCAGACCCTGGGTGCAATGCTTTTAAACAGGCAAACAATAAAAATATACTTACATACAAACGCCAGATTTTATCCTCAAGGAATGGGTGCAGAAACTGACATACTTTAAAATGTTTCTTAACCTGGCTATGGATGTGCAAATGTCAGCTAACTATCCTCTATGTTGGCACCAAATCACTAAAACAATATAGTCCTTACACGTTATCGTTTGAGCCTGGTGTCAGCATTCCAACCATAACAATCCTGACCTTGTCCTCTCTAAACCACTGGTAACCTACCATCAGATACAAAGAAAGTAATCTCCAGTTATTCTAAATTAGTATGGGATCACAGGAAAGGCAGTAACAAGACAATTRCAAGAAGAAAAAAAATCTATGCTGAACTTCAAAACTAAGAGGGTAAAAAGACTTGCTCTCCTATAGGCGTCGGTGATGAAGGGGATTGTCCAATCACCACTCCTTACCTTCTGGTGGAGGCTGAAAGAATTCTTATGTCATAATCTGTAAGCAGAGCAGGGAGCAGCACATAAATGTGTAAGGGAGCCTATAGATGTGTCTTGGGAGAGGGGAGCTTGGGGGGAGGGGAGCTTGGGGGGGAGTGGAGCTTGGGGGGGGAGTGGAGCTTGGGGGGGGGGTGGAGCTTGGGGGGGAGGGGCTGTATCGCATTGTGATTTCTTAGCGAAAGACAGGTTAGTAGTCGGCTCTGTGCTGGCATAGTTTAAGGGGGAAGAGAGGTCTGTGTGTGTGTGTGTGATTGTAAACCACTCAAGAGCTCTCTGGTGTGTTATTTCTTGGCGAAAGAGATCTTCATGGCGTTGGTCTGRGTGATCTTGAAGCCCTGTAGTGCCTCCCTGGCCGCTCCAGCCTGCACGTCATTATCAAACTCCACAAAGGCAATGTCGTGGCGACCAGGCACCAGACGCACCTCTTTGAACCCAGGGAACCTGAAGTGGGAAAACAGTCAACATCAGGAGAGCTTCGGGGCAGACTTGATAAAGACATCAAGGGTCTATACTTGTCGACATGTTCAATCTCACCATACACAAACACTAGTTAAGATAACCACTATATTGGAAACTGAACAGATATGTTCCAATACTACAGAACATGGAGGAATAAACATTACATTTTTCACACTGCACCAAGGAGTATAGGAGAATAAAATGAAGAGGTACTAACTGGTTGAAGAGCATAGACAGCATGAGCTCGTTGGTCTCCTCTGGGAGGTTGGTGAGGAAAAGGATGTGGTTGGGAGGGTTTTCTGCAACCTGGAGGTATGGAAGATTACATTTATTAATATAAAAATAAAAAATCTAGTTACAGAGCGAGATTATACAGTCAGACGAATGACAAGCAAACGCAAAATTACAATGTTCCACCAAACAGACCTGCTGCGTAGTTATTGGCTCAGCGCCGTCTGGGTTTGGCCTTGGTTGGCCGTCATTGTAAATAACAATTTGTTCTTAACTGACTTGACTAGTTCAATAAAAGGTTCAATAAAGAAAAAGATATAAACGAACACTGATAAACAAACATGATCCATACCTGGGCGTGGGGCATTTGCCCGGGCATCATCCCACCCGGAGGCATGGCACCAGGGAGCATCCCCCCAGGGCCCATCCCTGGAGGTGGCATCATGCCTGGCGGGGGCATGTAGGGGGGCTGCCCTGGCATTGGCATCATACGAGGAGCTCCGCTCATGGGTGGCATTCCCTTCAGAAGACCAAGAATGTTCAATGAAAAAATCAGCCGCACTATCATTTAGCGATACACGTGGAATAACACACAATCCGCCATTTTAGATAGACATGTCTTAAAAGGAAACAACGACTAACAGTGGCATTGGGGATACAAACGTGGTTGTGTGTCTTCAGGCTCTCAGTACAACACTTACGGTCATGGGTGTTGGAACTCCAGGGCCCATGGGTACTACAGGGGTCCCTGGCACACCCTTTTTGGCCCCTGCAGCCTCTGGGCCCTTGACCTTGGCCCTTTTCTCCTTCTTACGGTCCCGCTCCACGTAGGTGCCCTTCATTTTAGCGATGATGTCAGAGTCCCCCTTGGCGTACCCAATACGCTGCCAGGAGAAAGAGGAACAGTTGATGACGACAGGACTATTTACAGGAATGCATATTAGAGAATCATCATTATCTAGCTAAACATGTGTCAGGCAAAAGCTAGCTGATGTGTACCAAGGTGTTAATTGGCAGTAGCTCACCATAGGTTTGTCATAGAATGGGAACCCCTGCATGGAACGCAGGGCATTGGAGGCGCTGTTGACCTCCTTGAAGATGACAAAGGCCTGACCCCTCATCTTCAGGGAGCGGGCAACCAAAATGTCCAGGATTTGACCAAACTGAGAGAAGATTGCGTACAACGACTTCTTCAGTTCTGGGTGACAAAGGGTACAAACAATACATTTTTAGGCAAGGAACCATTGGCATGGTTGATGAGTAAACACAAACATGAGAGCAAAATCGAAGGGGGTAGCCAGCTTTAAGCTCTAACCATCTTTTTTAATCTTCTCGTTCAGGTTGTTGATGTATATGGTGTGGTTGAGGCGCATATCCGGAGCAGCCATCTTCTGGGAAATAAAACAGGTCAGTGTTAGCGCCCTTATTGCCTCCAGTCTGCAAGTAACGTTAGCTAGATGTAGAATACGTTGGTAGCTAACTTGCAAATTATAAAATATGTGAAATAGACAAAAACATAACAATTAAGAAGTTGTATTTACCTTTCAGTACTGGGATGCACAATGTAATCGGCCTCAAAATAAATGAATGAAACTAGCTACACGCGTAGCCAACGCTCTACCACTGGAGCCAGAAACACTTAATTGTTTTGTGCTGGAGCATGCTAGCTAACGTAGCAGACACAGAAACCTTTGATAGCTAACAAAGCCGACTTTTGATTGGCTGGTGTAATTTCCGGATCCTGTCAAGAACAGCTTTTCATTGGATTGTTTTAGCCACCCCCTTAACATCATTGGATACGTAGTGCTACATTTCAGACGCACCCGCCCCTTGTAAACATTCACGAGAGTCAGCCTGAGCAAGATGCTGCGCAGATGGATCAAATTGATTTACTTTACTCATCTAAAGAAACAGGCTTTAACGTATCCTTATGATATTATCATCGTGCAATCTATTGAGTTTGAGAGCCCATCATTATGTTTCAAACAGCTATTATTTGGTTCAAAAGATGAACTACTTTTCAATTATTTTGTTATTGATAGATAGCTAGCAAAGTAGGTCTTCTGTTCTGTAACATTACTGTAGGAAATGCCACATTGTAGCCGCAGCTACCACTTTAAATGATCGCGGTGTTTGTTACCAAATATGGCTTTATTTAGCTAGCTAGCTACCTGCTAGTCCTAACGTGTAAAAACTTCAAAATAGCTCCCAGGTCTGCGCTAGAAGTCGTCTCATTACAACTAAAACAGCCATGCAATAAAGTGAGTGTTAATCAAACTGCATGTCATATGAACGTATTTCAGAAACATATTTCGCAACTTTAGTCATGGTGTAACATATCTAGCTAGACATGGCATCAGATGGAGAAGCTCTGGTAGTAAGTTAAGCAATAAGGGGATCAATTAATAGGTATACACACCATAATGTTTATGTATCACTAAATCATTAATGCAACTTTATTCCATCAGTGGGTCATATGTGTAATTTCAATAGCTTCCTGTCATGTAGTTAAATAAAGGTTTAAAAAAATAATTATATATATAAGGTAGTGGAGCCCTTATCATTCCCTTCTCTCAGTCTCTTATCACACAGAATTGCACAGCAGTGACAGAGGGTATTTCAATGGAGCATCCACCTCCTCCACCACCACCAGGACCACCCCCACTGACAGCTGCCTCGGGGCCAAGCAAGAAGAAGCTGTACCAGGCCATAGCTGCAGGAAAGACCCCTGTCGAGGGGGATCATGCAGAGGCCCGGTTGCTGCTCAGTCAGAGGGAGAGCAGGTGAGGCGAACTGCCAACAGAAAAACAGAAGTTATCAGACAAGCGTAGCAGCTAAAGCCTATTCAGGATCTCCAACATGGTGGTTGGAAAATCACTGAAAGAACTCTGCAGGTAGCGTAGCACTTAAGAGTGTTGTGCCCGTAGCCGAAAGGTTGCTGGTTCGAACTCCAAAGCCGACTAAGTGAAAAATCTGAGCAAGGCACTTAACCTGTAGTTGCTCCTGTAAGTCACTCTGGATAAGAGCGTCTGCTAAATGACTAATGACTGTAGGGCCTACAGGTTATGGAATGGGGTCATCAGTCACACATTGGGTAACACTCCACCTTTATAATCAGTGCACTGGTACTGTAGTGATCCTGTGGGAGTTTCAACTACAAATAGAACACAAATGCAAGAAGGTAGATGACGCTCTGAGCTATCCCACCAAGACCAAGCTACTGTGATATATGCATTATTCAATAACTCATTTGTTACCAGGTGGCAGTAGGAAAGTCTGTTTTGTGGTGTGGCTGACGATTTACTGGTTGACGTAGTTTCAGGAAGGACCTGCAGTGGATGCTGTTTAACAAGTATGTGCCTTCCCTCATCCAAGACGGCCCACAGTAAGTCACGTAAAGCTTTATTTAGGCTTTTCAAAATGGAGCCTTCCTCCATTGAAGTAATCACTGATCTATAATACATGTGAATTCGTCTTCCCTAAGCTGATGTCTCTTATTTGTCGTTAAAGGTGACGTTATACTTCCTAAGGTACATACCCCTGCCTGAGGTGTGTGTGTGTTTTTACCTGTAGATGTGGTCTGGTGGCTCTATGGATGGCTGGTCACCTACTACAGCCCCCTCTGAGTGTTTCCGTGGAGACCGTAGTCCAGACAGCGATGGACAGGGGCTACACAGCACAGGGGGAGATGTTCTCCGGTAACGCTTTAGTCTTTATGCTGCATACTCTCAACGACACCAGCAGAGCTATACTTTATTAGTGAGACTAATGTGTGTGTGTGTCTGATTCAGCTAGTGACATGGCCATGCTTGCAGAGGAGGTGTGTGGGTGCAGGGCTGAGCTCCTGTCCGGAGGGATGAGTGGAGACAACTCTACAGCCGTCCTGAAACACCTGGCTGACGGACAACCCGTCCTCATCCCGGATCCTTTATACTCTCTCACATTCAGGCTGTTCGGAAGGACCCATCTGCTCTAGTTAGTCTGTCTCAGGTAGCGGTCGTTAGGTACTGATAGATGGTCTTCTTAAGGTAACCTCGTGGCAGTTATTAGGTTGTTATCGTGTATTTGACCATTTTACAATGACATTTCGAAGTAAATACCATGTTAATAGCTGACTTATCTGGAATATTTATTGTACAGTATATGAGTAAAGCGATGTGTACTGTATGTGTTTTGAGGTCTTTGACTGCATAAACACAGATATGATGAGGATTTCAATCATGAGCCATGCCAACGCACCGGACACAGGGCACACTGGGCAGTGGCCTCAGGTTAGACCAGAGCTCCTTGACTGCAACACACACACACGCAATTCCCATGTCTTGACATTTGACCCTTCCTATAACCTCTCTATCTCTCCCAGGTGTCTTGTTGGGTCTGGACCAGGACAGCGTGAGCAGAGAGCACACCCAACCTGACCCCACCCTGCCCTGGCTACTCCTGCCCCAGGACAGCCCCTCATGCCCATGCCCCTGTCCCACTGTGGGGGCAAGAGAAGCATACATCCTGGCCAAGCAGGGCAAGAGCCTGCGCTATCAGCTGTGGAGCCTGGACAAGGTGGCCCAAAGCAATGCCCAGCTGAGGGAGATAGATCCCCAGAGGGCTGGGGACAGTACCCAGTACGTGGTACCCAAGGGAGGGGTGGAAGTTGGGCTGGCAGGCCAGGTCGTGTTGGTCCACACTGGGGGACAGACTAAGTGATCATGGGCCATCTCTCCTGGAGCACTGCTTTGGTACAAATTGAGACTCATTGGCCTGGACACAGGAAAGCATGACAGTCTATAATACTGTAAGTAGAGGACATGATGAAAGGGTCTAAGGATGCTTTCCTGCRTTGGCATTCATTTCTTCTATAGGACACCGGAGGACACAGTTATTATGTCTACTACTTATCAGAATGAAAAGTTTGAATGTAAAGTGGACTTTTGCTAAATCTGTGGCTCCTCTATGGAGCCTATTTTCCAGTACCTGAACAGATCCTGTGCCTTACTGAAATGTTTCATTCACTTCACATGGTCGAACAGGCTGTAATATTGCATACGATGAGAACCCCGTACCTGCCTGTATTTATACTGATTATCAAGCAACCCCAAGTGCACACAGAATAAACATATGAACTATTGACAACAGTAAATAGTACATATCATTGAAATGTGACCATGTCTATACAAGCCTTTCTGGATATGATGCATAAGAGGTAGCCCTGGTCTTTTAAGTCATTCCACAATGTAACGCTCACAGGAACCATATAATATACGGACCTCCATATGTATTTGGACAGTGAAGCTAACATTTTTTAAATTATACTCCACCATTTTGGATTTGAGATCAAATGTTTCATGAGGTGACAGTACAGCATGTCACCTTTTATTTGAGAGAGTTTTTCATACATATCTGTTTTACCGTTTAGAAATGAAAGCGCTTTCTGTATCTACACACTCGGATGCAGTTAGTTTGTTTTGTGTTGTTTTGCCTTCTCCATTACACTGAGTGAATTTTTCCAAATACTTATTACTTCTTGAAATGGGGGGGGGGAGAGACTAGATACTTTGTGCTTTCATTTCCAAATGGTAAAACATATGTATTAAATTAACATCAAATAAAGCTGATATTCTGTACTATCGTCTAACTTGAAACAGTATCTCAAAAAATAAATAAATGCTGGAGTATAGAGCCACATTTAAAAATACATTTGCTTCACTATCCAAATACATGCGTAAGGGAATGTAAAAACCCTTTCCATCAACACGATTCATACTTCTGATAAGTTTGGTGTTGAATAATGTGGAGACGAGGGGTTTCAGATTAGAAAGACTTGTGCTTAATTCCAGTTTATTGCAATCAATGGTATTCTAGACAAAGAGAGCAAGGACCAGTCTCAATCCTCTTAACATTCATATATGTGTCCCCCAGCATCTTGTAATGCACTGTCTCCTGAAGTACAGCACAGAGGAAAGGCTTATCCAAACTATAAAATATACATCTTAGACCTACCCTAATACACAGTCCAGCTCTCAGCCACACACAACAACCCAAGCAGTCTGAAAGCTGGTAACTGCCAGGTTAAGATAAAGAAGAGGATACATGGTACGTAAGATATACATTGTAAACAATACATGGTTCCAGAATATATACTTCCAGAATGTGTGCTTTTATGGTGTGGAATATTTGAGCGATGTCAACAGTAGAGACAGGATTCCAGTTCCATGATGTCAATGCTGACAGTAACATATCAGTCACACACAGAACCCCTCTATTTCCTAGCTAGAGAAATCTGCTCACACCATAAATACACTAACTGTGTTGTCTGACTCTGTTGAAGAATATGGAGTAAGACTTGGATGGGAATGTTGACTGACAGATCTACAAAGCCAGAGACACAAGACCCGACACCGTTCAGAAAAGGTGTCAAATACAGTCATCAGCAGAAACACATAAAAAAAACTGACGACTGTCATTATGGGTGAGTTTGCATATTTATATCTAAACTTACTGAGGAATGGTCGTGTTAAACCAACATTATCTCGAAAGAAAAAGTGTACCAAAACAAGGGCAAATGCAGAATCCTCCTTCAATTAGAAGGAAAAAAATGGCCACCACAATGTCGTCTTTGATATCAATGATTCTATATTAAATCAGATTCACATTAAAAGTCTGACGTGTGGATGAACGTGTCATAAGAATCAGTAGCTCATTCATTCCAGTTTCAGGTGACTTGTTCAACTAGTAATTTCAGTTGTCAGGCCAATCGTTACCCATCCCAGAAAAAGTAAGTATCATTGAACTAAAGGAATAATGATCACAATTATACAGATGAGTCAACTGCCACTCACCAGAAAATGGTTTGCTTATAAAGAACCTGGGACAACAGAGTGAATCAATATTCAGGGACACAGGCAGGACTAGTTTTGTTCAATGGCTTTTGTGAGGTACCCATTTGTGCAATACAGTCTAGTTATCGTGACCACCAAGGCATGTGCCCACCAGGAGGGAAATTAAAGAAGAAAAAACATTGATCCCAGCTATTAGTTCAGTGGTTCCCAACCTTTTTCGGGTTACCGTACCACCAACTGAATGTTGCTCTGCCCAGAGTACCCCTGAAGTACCCCCTCGTGTGCATTTTACCAGTAGTCCTATGGTCTCCTGAGTCTTCTCAAGTACCCCCTGTGGATAGACCAAGTACCCCCAGGGGTCCTAGTACCCCTGGTTGGGAATCACTGTTAGTTTATCTGCTGGGTCAACTCCGCCAATCAGACACCACGCGGGTCAGACCAATCAACAACAGCCTCCAGTTTTCACCATAGAAAAAATATATATGTTACAGACAACAGTTCATACTTTGGGTTAACTCTCCAGCAAACTTTGTAATGATAAAAAAAGAACAAAAAAAATCTATCTAGGCACAGAAAAAAAAGTACAAAGAGTAAAGAGGCTATTTGTGGAGGCAAACAAATTAAATACAACTGTATTTACATTAAAAGGCTGAGCACCGGATAAAGTTGAAAATATACATGTTTTTCCAGTGTTTCTAGTGTTGACATTTATATAAAATAGTTTTAAAAGCATAAAGTCAAGTGGTCCATAGAGAAAATAAAACATTGCTCCTCTAAGGTCACTTGAGGAGAATATATCCCATTGGAAAAGTTCAGTACATTATCATCATACTTGTGATAATATGAAGGTAGTGTGTGTGTGTCTGTGTGTGTGTGTGTGTGTGTCAGTGATAGTTGACGTCATAGCTCTTATAATGAGAGAAGTTGACGAGGGATGACACACCACTGGTTATGTGGACAGGTTCCCTCACTCTCTTTCACGGTCATCGTCCTTTCCTTTCCCTTCATCTCTCCAGTCTCACGTCTAGTTTGGGTAATGACCAGTTCCATCTGTTCGTCCCCAACTACAACCTCTGCTCTGACAAAGATGAGAGTGTTCTCTCCATCCTCTTTTTCTCCCTCTTCCAGGCCATCCCTTTGTTCTTTCTCACACGGCCCTCTCTCAAGGGCTGGTGGGGAGCATGGTACTGAGGATGTCTATGAGATTGTCCAGACCCCACAGGTAGCCATCCTCGTGGTTGCCCTCCATCCAGGGGGTCCGGTGGTCCAGGGTGAGGAGGGCAGGCAGGGGCACCGTCTTCCCAAAGTCTATCATCCACACACGGGCCTGCCCCGACGCATCATGCACAAACAGCAGGGAGCTGCCCACCACCTGGGAGAAAACAGGATGGTTGAGGTCAGTGTGAGTGTTTTAAAGCTGCACTATGCAGAAATCGCGCCACCATTTCCTGGTTGTTAAAATTCTAATAGTTCGCCTAATTTCAGTTTGTGACAAAACAAGCATGTATATTGCACAGAATCATTGTACCATCTAAACCACTTTGAAATATATTTTCCATAACCAAAAAKATTGTATTTTAAGCTGTTTGAATGGTGTACAAAACTGAAAGTAAAAGAGGTTTAGGGTTTGGCYGTGCTAGGCCGTCATTGTAAATAAGAATTTGTTCTTAACTGACGTGCCTAGTTAAAGGTTAAATTTTAAAAATGAAAAAAAATAAAAAAAATAAGGCACATAGAACAGATCTACTGCTTTCAAGGAGGATGACAGGTCTTTAACTCACATTTCTATGTGAATTTGGTCAGGTAGCCCAAAAAGTTACATGTTGCAGCTTTAATAAGGAATTTGAATCATGTTCATATCAATCACATTGAATCATAACCCAGCAAAGAGGTTTGTTGAGGGAAAACAATCATACCGAAAGTTACTGTAAATATTGTCTTAATTTATTGTCAGTAAGTAAAGCAGAGTACAGTGGCGTTTGTGTATGTTACCTCATGTGCTCTGAAGAACTGGGATTTCTCCAGCACGGATCGCAGCTCCTTCAGACGTTGCAGGTAGAGTTTCTACCAGAGAGAGGAGAAGGGGAGACAAACAGTCAAACAGACRGTCAATCTGAAGGGGCTGATTAGCTCCCCTAGAACTCAAGTTCCCTTATGTGCCACCCGACTAAATGTCCCTCTAGAAACACGTACCAGGATCTGAATGTTCCCATCCACAAAGTCTCCCAGGGCCTGCATGACCTGCTCCCTGTGTTTGGTCTTCTTAAAGTTGGTGTTACACGTCCCGTCTGCTCTCTGCACAGCACAAATGACAAACAACAGTATTTAGTCTCGTTATTGATGCAGTGAAAATAAATGAAGTAAGCTTTATGTGACATCTTTTTGAGTGCGGATCAATCATACCCATTTCCTTGTCTCATTATTGTGACCTGGAACAAGTTACTGTGCACATACATTTGAAAAACTAAAACTATTTTTTTCCCAATCCCCTCATTTTGACCCCCCAGTTGAACCCCGTGTGCCCCCTGACCTTGATGCCCTCGATGCGGAAGCCCAGGGTGGCAGTGGAGCTGAGGGTTTCTCTCCACTGCATGTATCTGGGCTTCAGGATGCCTTGTTGGGCCCTCTCCTGATCCGTAGGGGCCCCGGGGTCCACGGCCACCATCTTCTCGTACATATCCCTGCGGAGCCGCGGAAGCTCCCTGGCCTTCAGTAGCTCCTCCTCCAGGTAAGTCCTGATAGGACAGGGAAGACAGGGTTAGTGGGCCAGCTCATTATCTAACAGCAGAGTTATCTAACAATAGTGCTCTCCCTTCCAGCATTGGTCCTGGAGAGCCTCAGGGAGTGCAGAATTTAGTTTTGCACTGATGAAGGTGGACTGACTGAAAGCTCAGCTACTTTTTGCCTCCAGCGCCTTCACTAAATCGGTTTTGGGTGTGTGGTAGATTCTGCCTATTATTTTCCAGCTCAGTACTGAAACACCTAACTCGGGGCCTCCCGAGTGCCACAGAGGGCTAAGGCACTGCATCACAGTGCTAGAGGCATCACTACAGACCCGTGTTCAATCCCGGGCTGTATCACAACTGGCCGTGATCGGGAGTCCCAAAGGGCGGCGCACAATTGGCCCAGCGTCGTCCAGGTTAGGGGAGGGTTTGGCCGGGGGGGGTTTTACTTGGCTCATCGCGCTCTAGAAACTCCTTGTGGTGGGCCGGGCACCTGCAGGCTGACCTTGGTAGTCAGTTGAACGGTGTTTCCTCCCGACATATTGGTGCGGCTGGCTTCCGGATTATGCGGGCGGGTGTTAAGAAGCGCGGTTAGGAGGGTCATGTTTCGGAGGACACATGACTAGACCTTCGCCTCCCGAGCCCGTTGGGGAGTTGCAGCGATGAGACAAGATTGAAATTGGGGAGAAAAGGGGGTCAAAATAATAATTAAAAAATAAATACAAAACTCTTCCCCCGGTCTCTCACCTGCTGCCCATCTTGCAATCCATGATGGAGGGAGAGTCAAAGTCAGCCAGGAGGTCGTCCATTAGGTTGTAGTCCTGTTCGTCCCTCTGCACCACGCCGTAGTAGCCAGGGACATAGGGCCGCAGAGTGTCCCCCATCAGCTTTGACAGGCACAGCTGCTCACACTCACAGTAACGCTTCAACAAACGCCCATACTCCCCCGCATGGAAGTTACCTACGAGACAGAGGAGGGAGAGAGAGAATGTGTGAAAGAAAGAGGTCAGCAGGGACAGAGAAACACACACACACACAGAGAGAGAGAGAGACAGGGAAAGTGGAGAGAGAGAGAGAGAGAGAGAGAGAGAGAGAGAGAGAGAGAGAGAGAGAGAAACAGAGTGGTGTATACCTGCGTGCCCGGCGAGCTGCACCCAGGGATAACGCTTCTTAAAGGACACAACGAAGGGAGACCAGTGCACCATAGTTTTCAGCTTCTGCCACTGCTTGGTCTGGAAGGAGAGAAGCAACAAAATGGGTTACACACCACCAGTCAACTAAACTAGTGGTTTAAACATGTTTGTCCTGACTCATTCCTACTTGGGCCACAGCAGAAAACCGGATAGAAAATGTTGTCTCGCTTATCAGTGAGTCATAAGACCATGAGAAGTTGGTCAAAACAGTTTGAAAACAAATGATCTAAAAAAGACACATACCACACAGAGACATTTATGCAGAATCGACAGGAGGGAGAGAGTGAGAGTTCCCAGCCCGCTTGAGCCAAGGCCAGGTACACAACGTTTCTCACAGCCCCCAGTCGCAAAACATTGACCAGAACCATCACACTGGTTCCACAGTAAAAAAAAAGAATAATAACGAAAACACACGCCCCTGGCCTACACAGGAACACTGTGAGAGTTTGATTGAGTAGGTGTGGGAGTGTGTGGGTTTGCTGCGAGTCTGCTTGGGTATCTGTGAATGTGTGTACGTGCAGTGAGTGTGTGTGTGTGTAGAGTTGGTTTATCTTTATTGGAAAAATACAGCAAGGTCACTATGCAAGGGCCTTTGACGCAAGCAAGCAGAGGAGAACACACAGCATCGATTACACACACACACACACACACACACACACACACACACACACACGTCACTGACTAGGAAATGATACTGTATGTGTGTGGGAATTCACAGGAGGGAGAGAGAGAGAAACAACGAGAGAGATAGGGACAGAGACAGATAGAGAGACAGAAGGAGAGCGCAAAGGTAGGGAAGACAAAATGTTTGAGAAAAGAGACAAGAGAAAGAAGAGGGAGGCAGAGGTCCTCATCAAAGAAGTAATTCAGTGGAAGGACAGTGTATCATAAACCAGTCTTTAATGATCACTAACAATCCCCAGTCTGCGAAAGAATGCATGCCCCACTCCACTACAGCCCAGTACAACCAAACAAACCCAGACAATGTTTGTCTGTCTGCCTGACTTTCTACTGGACTGCTGTAACTTTGTGCTGAATACAGAACGAGGAAAGAGTAGTAATAAAAAAGACTATTCATAAAATATCTCAGAATAAGGAGTGCTGATCTAGGATCTGTCCAGGGCTCCCGAGTGGCGCCGCGGTCTAAGGCAGTGCATCTCAGTGCAAGAGGCGTCACTACAGTCCCTGGTTCGAATCCAAGCTGAATCACACCCGGCCGTGATTGGGAGTCCAATAGGGCGGCTCACAATTGGCCCAGCGTYGTCCGGGTTTGGCCGGGGTAGGCCGTCATTGTAAATAAGACTTTGTTCTTARCCGACTTTCCTAGTTAAATTTAGGTTAAATCAAAAAATACATAAATCTTATTCATTATTATCTAAAAAGGCAAACTGATCCTAAATCAACACTCCTACYATGAGACACTTTGTGGATACCGAATGCATGGTAAAGAACAGAGACAGAGCAGGCCGGTAAGCCTAGTAGTCAGAGTCCCGTGGCTGGTCAATGCCAACAGAGACTTCCGAGCTCCAAAGCTCTTTACCAGCTTAACCCAAACATAACCCTTGCCTCAGAGCAGACGACACACACACTCACAATTTCCAACCTCGCCTTGTCCCAGTCTGTAATCCCCACATCTTTTAAGGTGACCACCATCATCCCCGTTTCTAAGAACTCTAAGGCTTCGTTGCAACAAATGACTCCCTCCTAGTAGCACTCACTTCTGTAATCATCAAGTTCTCAAGATTGTGTCACACATCAACTCAAACAATCCCACTCACTCCAATTTGCATGCCGCCCCAACAGATTCATAGATGACGCAATCTCGATTGCTCTCCACACTCTCCCTCACCCACCTGGATCAGAGCAATACCAATGTGAGAACGCTGTCCATTGGCTACAGCTCAGCGTTCAACACCGTTGTCCCCTCCAAGCTTAGGACTCTGGGTCTGAACACGTCCCTCTGCAACTGGATCCTGGGCTTCCTGACGGGCCGACCCCAGGCGGTGAGGGTAGGCAACATCACGTCCACCACGCTGACCCTTAACACAGGGGCGTGTTCTTAGTCCCTTCCTGTACTCCCTGTTCACCCGCGGGTGTGTGGCCACACGCACACACACACCATTACCAAGTTCGCTAATGACACAACAGTGGTAGGCCTGATCACCGGCGACGATGAGTCAGCCTACAGGGAGGATGTCAGTGAMCTGGCAGTGTGGTGCCAGAGCAACAAATTCTCCCTCAATGTCAGCAAGACCAAGGAGCTGATCGTGGACTACAGGAAACAGTCATCAGACTCCAACCACCCAACCACCCAACCCATAGACCCTTTTCTCTGCTGCCGCACGGCAAGAGGTACCGGTGCATCAAGTCGGCCAACAGGCTCTTGAACAGCTTCCATCTCCAAGCAATACGATTGATAAATGGCTAACAAAAGATCTACACGGACTGTATTTGCAGTGTCTCTATGCACTCACAGGGCCCAACACACTCACACACGGTCACTCCAACACACACACACACACTCYATTTGCTCTCTCGTACATAATATACACATACATTTATACTGACTCTACACACCCACTCACATGCAAGCTGCTGCTACTCRGTTTATCTTATCTTACATCCTGTTGCCTAGTCACCCTACATATCTACCTGTGTGCTCCGCTCAGTCAATCACTTTATCTATCATTCTCTCTYTCTGTCCCTCTCTGAGCTGAGCATTGGGTTCCACTCCAGGGGGTCTATACCCCTTTTAAACGGCCATCTTCTCCTCTTTCACTCCTCTCTCTCATCCACTCATTTATCTCCCACTCGCTCTCTCTCCTGCAGTTCAGGCCAGACAGCTTAATGAATGGCTGGGGGGGGGGGTCAGATGTAACTCAGTCCCCTCTATTCGATTTGACCGCCTCCTCCCATCTCCATTATTACCTGACCTGAATGACCCTGGAGAGGAGGCTGATGATACGAAACCTCTCACTATATTCTTTCTCCTTCCCTCACTCTTGCCCAAACTCTGCCCTTAACTTCTCCTTTTCGTAATCCCCATACTTTTCCCTTCCTCAAAGTATCACTTCCTCTCCCTCTCCCTCTCCCTCTCTCTCGCTCTCCCTCTCTCTCTCTCTCTCCTGCCTTCACTCACTGCTTCCCGCTGTCATCCTAATCCCCCTCTACTCCACTATGAACAGCAGGGCTCTGTCCCTTTGGCCCCTTCCTCCGTCTTTTCTCCCCTTCATCCTAAACCACACTCTTGGAATGTGTCTGGCCCCTGTCATAACGATAGCAGCCATGAAACACACACACACGTCAGTAGTGACATTCTGGACATCAGTGTTTTCCACAAGAGGAAACAGAAAAGCTCTGTTCTGACCACGAGGCAAAAAACAAACGGTTGTGAAGCTCTGACCTACAGCCCTGATGTCTATTCGGACAGCAACCATCATCATAAATCCCTCTGGCTTACCACCGCCTTAGCCCAGATGGAGACGGTGCAAACGTCAACTCAGAGCACCTTATTAAAAAAAAAACATGACATTTTAATAGGGAAAGCTGTAATAAAGTCAGCTCCTAGGTGTCACAAACCTGCTCAAATGAAATACTAGATTTGATTGTGTCGGACGTAATAGAGCCAAAACACGCCTGACCCAGCCTACASACCCGTCTGTATTAGCTCATGCCAAAGCAGATGTATTTCTCTCGGTAGAAGGATGATCTAATTCACCTGTAGAGACCTGCCTCAACTAGACAGGACGGGGTCTGTAGCAGCGACTACACGCATACCAGAGAGAAGACACTGTGTACCTGTCCACCTCATAGCTACTCCTAGAGAGAAAGACAGCCTTATATGCTGGATTTACACCAGGGGCGCGTTCAGCGGGACGCAACGTTTTGGAATGYTCAGATATAAATACGCTATGTASAACAAACAAGTCGAATAAGGATTCACGTCGGCTCTATTCGTGGCATTTGTACTGGCGACGTTCGACGTGGTCCTGACTACTTCCATGCCCACAAGGACARGGACAGTCTTCACCTGTCCACACCTAACTATATCATATCTATGACTATAGAAGACCAGGGTCATCTGCCTTCACCTCCTAGCTATACTTAAGCAATAAGACCCGAGGGGGTGTAGTATATGGCCAATATACCACAGCTAAGGGCTGTTCTTAATAAGCAACGCRGAGTGCCTGGATACAGCCCTTAACCGTGGTATATTGGCCACATACCACAAACCCCGAGGTGCCTTATTGCTATTATAAACTGGTTACCAATGTAGTAATTAAAAGAGTAACAATCTATGTTTTGTCATACCTGTGGTATACGGTCTGAAATACCACGGCTTTCATCCAATCAAAACCACCCAGTGTATAAATGTACTGTATCTAAGCCTGCCCTCACCTGTTGACATTCGTCTCCCATCTCAGCTCTTCCCAACAGTATGTCTAATCCGTGTCTCTCTGTCTCATCTCTTACCTGGCAGACAGAGCAGTAGTGGAGCAGCAGGCCGGCACTGACACAGGCACACACAGACACAGAGAGGAGGTGAGAGCGTAGCCAGTCCCACACACTCCGCACCATCAGCACAGGGTCTCCAAACGTGACCTCCACGAGCGTCCGGCGCTCCATCAGACTGTCCCTCAGTTAGCCTAGCGGGGTTAGCATTTAGCCTTGCCCCTCGCTCTGTATGTCACTGTTAGCCTAGCATGAGCATGTAGCCTTACCTCTGATAGAAGCTATCTGTCCCCTCAGTTAGCCCTGCAGCATTGGCAGTCAACCAATGTAATTGCCTGGCTTTGTTAACTTGTGTTCTGGTGAACCTCCCCTCTCATATGAGGTTACACTATAATCCCTCTCCCACTGAGCCCTCCCCCTCTCCCTCTCTCAATGCCTCATCTTTAACACCAACTCGTCTCTGTCTTCTTTGCGGCATTTTGTCACCCTCTTACTGTACCATTGTCTCCCTACATGCTTTTCTCTTCTCCCTCCCCATCTCGTGCTCGCTCTTTAACTCGTCCCTCATCGCTCTCTCTCACTAATCTGTAACTTAACGCCACATTTTCCCTCCGAGTTTATTATGACCCCCTCCCCCCCCTCTGTCAATTTTCCCTCTCCAAGTTTCTTTCCCCTCTCGCACACCAACTGCCTTTCTGATATTCTCTCACAATCTGTTTATAGTAGTCTCTCCCTTCCTCTAATCCCTCCGTCAGCCTGTACTGAGCCCGTGTCCTCAGAAATCCAGTCCCCGGTGACATACATGACTGCAACACCTCTTTACTCTACACTACTTTGACGGCCCATACTAGTCACAGGAAATATACTTCTGTAGTGTAAAGAACTTCAATGAGAGATGGTCTCCCACACTAGCTCCGGAGGTAGTGTGGGAGACATCTACCCCACATACCCCCCGAGTAGTATAGTGTAAAGACAATGGCTCTCCTACACCACATGTTCCTGCAAGAATTACCTTAATACCAGCAGACAGCATTTTTGCTGGTAAATCCAGAGACAAGTGAGAGGGAGAAAGAGAGAGAGAGAGAGAGAGAGCAATAGCGGGGGAAAGGCAAAACCCTTGAAGTGTGTGAGTGTAATGCAAAAGACATTACTACCTAACGTAGCCAATTCTGTTTTGTCATCATGCTGGAGCCAAAGTGAATTACTGGATGGGATATTCAGAGGAAAACAACATTTCCAAATACCACTAACCCCAGTTCTCTTTCTCTCGAACACATGACTCCTTGGAAAACAGTGGCAATTGTTACTGATTGGACTATCAGGACTAAATAAAGAAAATTTAAATCCACTAGAGTACTCCCCTATAGCTCTCTCCAAACCCTTCCCCCGCGGTCCTGTTTCTCTTTGTCCCTCTGAGGTATGGAGCTTTTGATTTACAAAGGGGGTACTCCCCGTTTTAGTGCTCACAACACCAGTGTTCTTTAAAGACGTCCTCCAACAATTTTTTATAAATTTTTTTCTGTTGAAAAGTGATATCCCAAGTATAAATACAGGAAAGTACACACACTAAAGGGTAAAAATAAATATAAAAACATGTCTAAAAAAAACAAAAACTATTTTGCTCAACAACCGCAAGCTTCAAGGAGTAGGCCATTCAAGGAGTCAGATTGATGCCCTTCCCCCGTGCTTGAGGAACAATAGAAGCGCAATAGAAAACAAAAGAGGAAAGTCCCCCCCCACACACACACAATGTCATGACTTACCTGGACCACCTATTGAGATGTACCTTTTGTTAAGTCAATCTTGGGATATCGCTTTTCCACGGGAAAGGTAAAAAAATAAATTAAAATCGCTGGATGAGGTCTTACTTTTAGGTGTGATGCTGCTCTTTTTCAGGCCTTGTTTACTTGTTTATTTGTAAACCAAATCTCCTCCCTTCTGCTCTCTGTGGCATGAGCACAGCTCAAACCACAGCCCAGTTAACACAAAAAAAAAACAGAAGTCTGACACAAATGTGTGTTTTAATGCTTTTGTGAACACTTACAAACATGTGTGAGAGTGCTGCAAGTTTGCAATTGTGAGTTGCATAACGGGAGTTTGTGTACGAGTTGGTTCTTGTGTGTGCACATGAAGCATGCTCTGTATGAGCTGGTATGTGTTGTGGGGTATATTGTAGAGTGTGTGTGTGTGTGTGTGTGTGTGTGTGTGTGTGTGTGTGTGTGTGTGTGTGTGTGTAGAGAGGGTACTGTATCACTCCTCCTCCACTTATCTACATTTCCCTCTGCATGCTGTTCCACTGCCTGTGAATCCGCGGAAAACCTTATGCTGTGGTGCAAGGCTAGATGGGGGAAGATAGTGTCCGAGAAATGAAGGGATGATGCAGGCAGAAAGAGACTATGAAATAGGTTAAAAGTAAATGTGAGTAATGCAAGACGTTACATTCAAAATACAGAACAAGGAGAGAGAGAGAGAGTGAGAGAAAATGAAAAAAAGAGAAACAGCGCCATATATGGCAATGATGTCGCCTAGCAACGCAACTGCCTTCAGCCCAATTTTCCATGACACACTCTGAGCTGTGAATGCGAGACGGCAGAGTGTGTCATGTGTGAGTGCGTGCCTTAAACTCTGAATATGTATAGTGTGAGCAGGCAAGTGTCTGCTATGTACATCATTAAGCACAAAGTTTAACAACTGCTTTGGCCACACTTTGAAAGCCCACAGTAAGTCAATAACAACAAAGGACCTAATACTACCACAACCGACAACACTCCTCAGTGGTGCCGTATCACACCAGCTAGATCCAAAATGGATGCCCTAGTACAGTCACTCACTCACTCCAGATATTCAATCATAACAGKRGKGGKGGGGGNGGGGGGGGGGATCTATAAGATGGGAACTGCTGACCAACCCCCTTTCACCCAGACTACATTAATGCGTTAACAAGGATGACACAGACACACGCAAATATGGAAATATCTGAAATCACAGAAGATAAAGCCAATTGGAGATAAAGCAAATGTGTGAGGAAGAGAGAGAGCGAGACAACGTAGGTAAGAACGTTGAAAAACAGCTTCTCACCTCAAGGCCGTCAGACTGTTAAACAACCATCACTAACATTGAGTGGCTGCTGCCAACATACTGACTCAAATCTCTAGCCACTTTAATAATAAAAAATTGGATGTAATAAATGTATAYCACTGGTCACTTTAAACAATGCCACTTGATATAATGTTTACATACCCTACATTACTCATCTCATATGTATGTACTGTACTCTATARCATCTTGCCTAGGCCGTTMGGCCATCGYTCATCCATATATTTATATGTACATATTCTTATTCATTCCTTTAGACTTGTGTGTATAAGTAGTTGTTGTGACATTTTTAGGTTACTGGTTAGATATTACTGCATGGGCGGAAATAGAAGCACAAGCATTTCGCGACACTCGCATTAACACCTGCTAACCATGTGTATGTGACCAATAGAATTTGATTTGAGCAAAGGGATAGAGCATTTTCTTAAGGCTCACTCACCACACGTGGACTCACCCACACACACAGCATAGAGACCCACTGGAATCACACATCAATGCCATCCAAATAGATCAGTCATTGATGTGTTATTTGGAAGGCCATCTTCCCTCTCAGAGACACGAACAAACAAGGACTGAACAGGTGTCCTCCTGAAGTAGTTTCTCTCACAAACAAAGGCACATTGATTATGCACTCGGAGAGAGAGACAGATAGTAACAGGGAGAGAGAGAACGTGCGTGTGTGTGCGTTGTTGATCTGTAACATATGGAAATTCTAGTATTTCCACACAGTCTTTCTCAGTGGTGACTTCCAGGATTCACACCATTCCTGTTCAGGAAGAGAGCTTGCCTGATTTTCAATTGGTCCATTTCCAGGAAAGACATCCTGTTTTTGAGCTCATGTCATTCCAAGCATTTCTGGTCAGGGCGCATCAAAGGCCTCTGACTGGGGAGGGAAACGTCATACATTTACCACCGTAGAAGATTAGAGCTGGATCATACATGGGACAAAGCAAGAACAACTTGAGGGTCAGCAAATGACCCTGGGTTAATCTAGCCGAGCTCATTAGTGACCATCACAGTTAAGGATCATAGTGGCTGGGGTCATGGGTAAAGAGTCACTCAGGAGTCAAAGGTTCACCGATTATCAATAAAAGGCCCTATTTATTGGCTTAGGAGTATTATGTAAGAGACAACAAAAGTTAACCAGGCCCTCTGATAGGCCAGCCGATTTCCGTCATATTGTTTTCACCCAACTGAACCTTTCTGATCTATGCATAAATACAACTGCCCTCCAAACTCCTTCAGGCTAAAACCACATATGTGTTCCAAGGGTCTTTAAAAAATAAAAATAAAGTTTTACCCTTGATGCAGCCATTGACCTAATATTCACCACATCCCCTGCGGTAGGAGCACATGGCCTTGGTGGCTTTGTGTATGTGACGCAAGTGAGACACAGAGACGTCAGCTAAGTGTAGATCTGACACAAACACTGACATTGAGGAATTAACATTTTTGAGTGCGTGTGTTTTATTGACATGCAGTCTGTAAGTCAACAAATGGGGGGGTGTGGTACTGGAACATGCATTACCAGTGAATGTCTGCTCTGCGCATTAGGCCATCATTTTAAATCATAGTGCATCTTATAAATGAAGAAAAAAAGACTTGGCCTTATATCAATAGCATACAACTGTACCATGGAAGTGTGTGTGTACAGAAAGTAGTCTAATAAAAAGCACGAGCTGGCATACACACAGAGAAATGATCTTGTGTAGAGGTGCTGACTAACTGTGAATAAACTGCAAGCTACACAAATAAGTTCAGCCAATAAATCACCGGGAGTTTATACAGAGAGTGTGCAACGGTCTTTATTTATTTGTGTACAGACAGTAAATAGGCCTGTGTGTGTATATGTATCTGCCCATCTTTGGCACTTCTAGCCAACATTTAGGACCGATTATAGCAAAGGAGTTTAACATAATACTACTGTGTGTTTTTGTATGCAACTTCATACAGCAGATAAACCTCTAGTCAGCAGACCTCCACCACATTTATCGCACAGTAAAAATGTTTTTATATATATGGCACACTTACCCCCGTGCCTTCGTTTGGGCTGCCCAGCGTGTTGCATGTGACTGGGGACAGGCTGGGCTCGATGTCGCTGCCGGCGAAGTCATCCTCGGACTCCTCAAAGGACGAGGCGGAGGACAAGCAGCCGGCGGAGGACGAGTTGGAGAGCTTTCTGTGAAAGCGCATTAGCGCCGGGGAGCCTCCGCAGCCACTGTCCGAGCATGGGGACTCATCGTCGGCGTGTGGGCCCAGCGACGATCCACCGACTCCGAGTCCCATGGTCCTTGGATCTAGTGTTTCCTGGGTCCGACTGGGGCTTCGATCTCTGGTTATAATAAGCTTTGGGATAGTACCAGGGAAACTTTGGCTACCTAGTGGACTTTGGACCTGTCCGTGTGGCTGTGTTGAAGAGTTGATCGAGGGGTCCTCCTGGTTCCCCGACTCAATTGAACTACTGTTTGGAAAAAAAATTCTGACAGCTTCGAGCTCACAAGAAGCAGTGGGAAAGTTAGATTTGGTCATTTCTACCTCTGTGTGGTGTATCTCATACCCTATCGGTTCTGACACGCCGTTTGTCAGAGGTTCGTCCAAACGCAAGCTCAGCGATGCCAGGGTCCGTCTTAAATTATCCTTGCCAGATGTGCGCCAATGGACTGAACCATCCGGTTGTACAGCCCCCGATACCCCCCTAACCTCCGAGGCAACCCCACCCTGTTTATCAAATCCGAATGGCTTGTTTTCCATGGCCCTAGCCGGGGCATTCCAGACATGGTCTTCTCCCGTTGTTTCTGGGCCGCTGCGCTGCGTAACTGCGCAGCGAGTTCTGTCGAATCCTCTGGCCCGTGTTTCCAAGCCCGTCGCATCGAAGGACGAGTCAGCCGCTCCCTTGCTCACAGCGTCACAGTCGAGAGCCTGAATATTWTCATAATGAATTCCAGGTGGGTATTCGGCGACCGGGGTGGTGTGGTCCACTACCACCGACTCAGTGTGGCCTCTCAACAACTTCCCCCGCCCGTGACCACGAAGGGTTTCCGAATTTCCATATCCGATTACCAGCCCTACCTCTGGTTGACCTGTGCTTGGCGAAGGCAACTGCTTCGTTTTCATCCGATTCCTGTAAAACCGGTCACACCTTCGCTCCTCACTGGTAAATCTGCGGATAGGGAGTCGTTTGGATGTTTCAGTTGGTTTCCATTTCGCTTTGCCTGGAGCGGCGGTGGAGTACGAGAGACCACAGCACGTTTGACCCATTCTGTACACGGTAGTAGTAGCGCACAAGTCACACCTTCCAAGATGTATCACATTTGAAACAATGCGCACTGTGCTACAAAGTAACACACGAGTCACGTGCTCCACTCATTGTTGCCAATGATGAATGACAATTATAGGAACATGTTTGAATATTCCATATCTGCAAGAAAGAAGATGAAAACAGTTTTAGAATATTTTGCCAAAACACTTAACATAGGCTAGTCTACTGCTTGCCACTTGGTCTTGTCTATGTGATATTTCAATAAACTTCAAACAATGTCATAAGATACAAGGTACACAATTTTGCTTTCGTTAAAGAGATAAGAGTGACATTTGTGTCTGTGTGGAGGGGGAAGAAAAATACATTTGGCTGTAAAACAGGAACGCTTTTTTGTTTTTCTGTGCCTTTTGAGGCCAATAACTTGAGATACATTGCTTTGCTCATGTTTCTTGCCTCGGGATTGTTGCCTCAAGTCTGTTTTGTTCGGCTTGAGATGGATGGTTTAGTCTAGAGCCCTATCCCTATAATACAAATCAGGGTTGAAGAGTTAAAGCCAATGTATGCATGATCTGAACATTTGGTCTGAGGATTCGTGTGGAGGGTGTGACGCAATTCGCGGAGCCCCTGGAGGCATACCTCCATACAACATTGCTGTGTGCCTCTCAAATTTTGTAACAATGCGAAGTGCTCTGTATAGCTCCGCGTTGACATAATTGTTTGACGGTAGGTGGGGGCGTGAGGTCCTGTATAAACACAAACTCACTTCCTTGGCAACTTCCTTCACAACAGCTCTGCGAAGCGTAAAAAGTATGTTTGCTCTGACATCTGTGGAGGCCGCGTCGCAGTAAATGCTGTACTGCCACTGCAGATGGCTGATTAATCATGCAAAGAATTTGACCGAGATAACTTTGGTCCACTCTCGAGTTCAACTCGGGATAACCAGTACCTTTTAGCCAGGTACATTTCTATGGCAACAAATCCTTCAGAACTAACCTGCTCCAGGGCGGGCTAACTCCATTTATCCTGAATGAAGAGTCTGAGCCACAAGTTGAGGACCAATGAAATCAGATTCCCTCCATCTCGCAAATATTGCATATTGCATAGCCATCGTTTGAGGAAGATGACTGATTCAATACTTTATTAATTAAATGGTTTTTTGTTTGTAAAACTTTTTTTAAATGTTAAAATACCTATCGCACATTTAAATATGACAGAATGCATTTGAACCACCACACACAGTAAAACTTTTGTATGGAAATTCCATTATTTTATTGATAAGAGTGGGGGATAAGCACACCGAAGACGGCATTAACTATCAGTAATAAAATAAACTGCACTTCAAAAAGCCAATATCACACCATTGCTGAATTTCCCAAAACCTGTCTTTCATTTTGATTTGGGCACAAATGAAAATGTGGCACTGACTCGCACATGGATTTATGTTTCAGCATTGTCTCAGCATGCGCAGTTACAAGCCTACAAACCTTTTTTTTTCAATTTTCGCCTAAAATGACATACCCAAATCTAACTGCATGTAGCTTAGGACCTGAAGCAAGGATATGCATTTTCTTGATACTGTTTGAAAGGAAACACCTTTAAGTTTGTGGAAATGTGAAATTAATGTAGGATAATATAACACATTATATCTGGTAAAAGATAATGTAAAGAATTTGTTTTGTTTTGTTCCATCATTGAAATGCAAGAGAAAGCCATTATGATTTAGGACCCTAGGCGCAATTTAAAATGTGTCCACTAGATGGCAGCAGTGTATGTGCAAAGTTTTAGACTGATTCAATGATCCATTGCATTATTGTTCAAAATGTTGTATCAAGTCTGCCCAAATGTGCCTAATTGGTTTATTGATACATTTTCAAGTTCATAACTGTGCACTCTCCTCAAACAATAGCATGGTATTCTTTCACTGCAAAAGCTTCTGTAAATTGGACAGTGCAGTTAGATTAACAAGAATTTAAGCGTTCTGCCCATATCAGATATGTCTATGTCCTGGGAAATGTTCTTGTTACTTACAACGTCATGCTAATCACATTAGCACACGTTAGCTCAACCATCCCGCGGGGGGGGGGGCACACCGATTCTGTAGATGCTAGAGTAAGCGCCAGGCGGATGAGCAATATCCTCCATCATAGGACAGATGAAGCCTGAGCTGAAATGTGAAGCTAATTTAAGCTGGCTAACTTTAGAAAACCATGAGTAGATCTAGCTTGCTTCATAGTATACAACTCTGGTCTAGGCCTACCTAAAGCAGAGAGGAAGAGTCGAAGCGAGAGGGTTTACTCCTCCAAAAATCTGTCCACATTAAGCAGATCATTATTTATTAAGCAAGTGAGGAGTTTTTGTATGGGGGGCAATGAGAGTGTCGAATTTAGTCAAGATAAAAAATATATTGCTATTATGATACCTAAGGCTTATTTGATCTAATAGAAGTTTTGTAATGCTTAGGTTGTTACGAGTGTACTGATATAAGTGTGATGTGTGTGACACATATCCCGGGAACTTTGAGCAAAAGCACTTTATACCGGAGTTGTTCCTGTTGAAATGTTAGACGATCTACGCATCTCACTCTCCACTGAATACAGGTGGTTGACGTCAACACTCCTCATCAGATATTTTTAAAAGTATTAAAATAAGAAGGTGTATCCACCAATCTAAAGAGAGGAATAGGCGGGATCTTGACAGTCTGCCGTTCCGCTCTGTGGGCAACGGATCCCATTGTTAGGGCGGTGGCACAAGCATCTCGTCATTATATCTACACTGAACAAAAATATGAACACAACATGCAACAATGTCAAAGATTTTACTGAGTTATAGTTCATATAAGGAAATCAGTCAATTTAAATAAATGTATTAGGGCCTTATCAATGGATTTCACGAGTGGGAATACAGATATGAATCTGTTGGTCACAAAGTAGGGGCGTGGATCAGAAAACCAGTCAGTATCTGGTGTGACCATCATTTGCCTCATGTAGCGTGACACACTTCCTTCACATAGAGTTGATCAGGCTGTTGATTGTGGCCTGTGGAATGTCGTCCCACTACTCTTCAATGGCTGTGTGAAGTTACTGGATATTGGCGGAAACTGGAATGCGCTGTCGTACACGTCGATCCAGAGCATCCCAAACATGCTGGGTGACATGTCTGGAGAGTATGTAGGCCATGGAAGAACTGGGACATTTTCAGCTTCCAGGAATTGCGACATGGGGCTGTGCATTATTATGAGGAAACATGAGGTGATGGTGGCGGATGAAGGGCACAACAATGGGCCTCAGGATTTCGTCACAGTATCTATGTGTAACAGTATAACTTTAGTACGTCCCCTCGCCCCGACCCGGGCGCGAACCAGGGACCTTCTGCACACATCAACAACAGTCACCCACGAAGCGTCGTTACCCATCGCTCCACAAAAGCCGCGGCCCTTGCAGAGCAAGGGGTAACACTACTAATACGTTTCAGAGCAAGTGACGTAACTGATTGAAACGCTACTAGCGCGTACCCGCTAACTAGCTAGCCATTTCACATCCGTTACACTCACCCCCCTTTCAACCTCCTCCTTTTCCGCAGCAACCAGTGATCCGGGTCAACAGCATCAATTTAACAGTATAACTTTAAACCGTCCCCTCGCCCCGACACGGGCGCGAACCAGGGACCCTCTGCACACATCGACAACAGTCACCCACGAAGCATCGTTACCCATCGCTCCACAAAAGCCACGGCCCTTGCAGAGCAAGGGGTAACACTACTAATACGTTTCAGAGCAAGTGACGTAACTGATTGAAACGCTACTAGCGCGTACCCGCTAACTAGCTAGCCATTTCACATCCGTTACATATGTGCATTCAAATTGGCATAAATAAAATGCAATTGTGTTCATTGTCCGTAGTTTATGCCTGCCCATACCATAACCCCACCGCCACCATGGGGCACTCTGTTCACAACATTGACTTCAGCTAACCACTCGCCCACACGATGCCATACACGCTGTCTGCCATCTGCCCGGTACTGTTGAAACTGGGATTCATCTGTGAAGAGCACACTTCTCCAGCGTACCAGTGGCCATCGAAGGTGAGTATCTGCCCACTGAAGTGGGTTATGACTCCGAACTGCAGCTGGATCAAGACCCTGGTGAGGACTACGAGCACACAAATGAGATTCCCGAGACGGTTTCTGACAGTTGGTGTAGAAATTCTTTGGTTGTGCAAATTCACAGTTTCATCAGCTGTCCGGGTGAATTTACAGTTAGTTTTATAACTAATATCATGCAATTCTACTCATTTTGCCACTGGGAAGAGTGAAAAATGTGCAGTTTTACAGCTACTTCCTGCAATTCTACACATTTTGCAATAGGGTGGTGCCGTTTTCAATATGATAACTGATGATCAATGGGCCCCACCCCAGTCGGTAAATCGACCATGCTTACTACAAGTTTAGTTAGCTGGCCACTAGACAAACTTCTGATGCACAACCAAATTTAGAAATTGCACCTTGTGTATCCTAACTCTCAACAGTAAGTTGAGACCCCGACTGGTCCGCCAGTTGTCCCTCCCTGCCCTACAGAATAGAGAGAATCTAGACATTGGAATGGGGTCAGCTCAGTTTCTAGTTAGTGACTCTGAATTTGACATTACGACTCATCAGTGTTACAATCACCAAGAAAAATGAACAGAAAGAGGCAGGACTTATGATATTTAGTCTTTCACCACACATTGTAATGGGGAAATTTATTTAGTTTAGAGTGATCAACACAATGTTTAGCATGTTTTGAGTTTCGGTAATATACAATTTCCAGTGTTCTGTTTGTGACACTCAAGGTGTGGATTGATGGTCGCTAGACTTGATGCTAAAATGTTATGGATTATTCTCGTATCTGTTGATAGTGATTGACACCAGACTGGAGGTACAAGGACACACTGATTTTCCACTGTTGTATTGATGACATTTTGTGAACACTGTGTGATTCTATAGCAGATGACAAAGTCACTGCCTTTTTTCGATGACTTCCCACAAGCCTCTCTGGCTGGTGTTTGAGAAATGGATCAACTGTGTGTTRCAATGTGACCTGCTGACCCGGGTTCCACAATAGACAAGAGGCTTGAGTTTTTCCACATGTCGATTTGCATAGTCCTATGCATGATCTATGCATCATGCCAATACAATAAACTGACTCATAATCATGCGGTCTGATTATAATATCCAGACAGAACGAGAGCAGCATGACAGTAGAAACCCTGTCAAGTCAGGAAGGAGTGCTTAGGCACAGGAAATGAGATGGGAAGATAATGGAAAGATTGTATATGTTTTTATATTCGTTTATTTAGTAAATATTTTCTTAAAACTGCATTGTTGGTTAAGGGCTTGTAAGTAAGTGTTTCACAGTCAGGTCTACACCTGTTGTATTTGGCGCATGTGACAAATACAGTTTGATTTGATAAGGATGATGACAACACTGTGCTGCGTTGACACACCCCTTACGGATAGGGATGTTAGGTCACATACAATGTCCTTTTAGGGGAACTGGTCAATCCATATTGTTGCGTATGGAGGAAATTGCAGCGATTAACACACATAACTGATGGTAAGATACATTTAGCAACCAAGCAGACACCACAGAATAACCTAGAATGGTCATTCAAAAAGATGAATGATGAACACATTAACAAGTTAGCCTAATGTAACAGGTTGAAGGTTGCAGCCGCTACGCCACCTTGTTTAACAAGGTGAAGTCCTCGGATAAATACCAGATACTACTAAACATGAACAAAACACAGGTTCTTCACATCAGGGGTGGAGCATGGAAATGATAAGACATATTGCAATAGAAAGCTTATTTTTGTATATCACCGTTAATAATCAACGAGCAATAATCGCAGCACATATCAAACGYGATCTTCAGCGCTACCGCTTGAACAACAACATATGCAATAGTTAGATTCAAAATCAGACTTCAACAACAATTAGAAGAGTGCATAGTTGAGGAAGTCGTTCTCAGGAAGACGGAGAGCGGATCTGGAGGGATATGGGGACTCACGGCGCAAGAAGACTTACAACGGATTTGGATTAGGCCACACTTGTCCCCACTCTTGTCCTCCAAGAGCACACAGACCTGTAGCTAGTAGACAGGTCAGCTTAACTCTTCTTTATTTAAATTTGAATTGGCGTATCGCAACCAACTGAAAGGTGCATACACCGCCACCTACTGCACTGTGGTGTGAGGCCGGTCACAGCCTCCATATTCATCTATTTCTCTTATCTAGCCCTGTTGTTTCTGCCACAGGAGGTTGGTGGCACCTTAATTGGGGAGGATGGGCTCGTGGTAATGGCTGGAGCGGAGTAGGTGGAATGGTATCAAATACAGCAAGCACATGGTTACCATGCGTTGGATGCCATTCCATTCGCTCCGTTCCAGCCATTATTAAGAGCTGTCCTCCCCTTAGCAGCCTCCACTGGTTTCCGCCTAATGTTCTGGAGTGTGAATTCATTACACTTTGTGACACAAAAAGGGAAGAAAAATTGCCTTACCAACTAACCCTACACCCATTAAAACCTCACCACTATTCCACTAGTTGGCCCTATCTGATCCTTCACCAGGCCAGCAGCCTGGGAGGACGGGACACTATCGTTCAACACACCTTGTAACTCTTCTTCAGTAAAACCTCCTACACCCAAGTCTTCTCTGCAGCTGCCACCACGATATCTATTTTCTGCCATTTATGTTCAATTTCCGCGGTACAGTTGATAACCATGGCTTTGAACGCTAAGAAACCAACCTTACTGAAGCACATGTTATTCCTATCACTCTCTACTGGTCTTAGCCTACTCACAGGGCGCCTCATAGGATCCCTCACCCTGCACCCATCTTCTTTTACTACTTTCGTCACTGCCTCAGCATATGACACCTTCTGTAATACTCTGATAATGGCCACATCAACCTGCTTTTCTCTCGCCGGACACTTCTGATGTCCAGCACCATTGGTTAACACACACAACTTATTCAATTGATACTACACATTTCTTTGTCTCATGCCCTCTTGCACACTTCTCACATCTAGAAATCTCCCTCTTACACACTGCTACAACATGACCATAAGCGTGGCACCTAAAACACCATAATGGGTTCAGGACAAAAGCTCTCATGGGATAACTGACACATCCTAACTTGACCTTGTCGGGTAGACTCTGCATCAAAACTCAGCAGGACAGACAGTGTCTTCTGTTTTACCACGCTCTCCACCAGGTCTGCATCACACCAAACGGTGGGCATCACAGACACCGGGAATCTTCAATTTCAGTTGATCCTCCTTAACACAACGCCACCCCAGTTATCCCTCCTATCAACTGCGCCCTGCTCCGGAGAGCAAATCCTTCACCCACTGCAGAAGCAAACTGTTCAAATGGTTCTTTTATGCTGAATTTGCCGCCATGTCACATCGACTCAAAAAGCTTTAACTCCGGGCATTTATACACAAAATAGCGCCCCACACTCACAGGCAGCACCTGGAACTAATTACAATTAAGTGACGCATGTCACGCTAAGACATACACACTGTGATGATCACAATAAATGTTACCAGATACATATAGGCTACAGAAATTGAAACACATTAAATCCATGGTCAAATGGTATACTGATGAGCAGAAGTTTAGATTTGATGTTATCACCCCAGAGATCAATAAGAGATAGAATAGGCTACAAAGCACCATAAAAAAACAAGTACTTCTCCAAAGAGTATCAGACTTTCTCCATAAACTGAAATGAAAACTTACCATCAGTCAAGTGTCTGCCAATAACCTGTTGTTTATCCTTGCTTGTTAGGCTGGGAACAAGAGTCTTAGTGCGATATCTATCTGTATCTGGGTGTGGAGGGGATGTGAATGCAGCTTATCGGTTTGCTGTGTGTGCGTTCAACTGATAGAGGAAGAACATGTCAAAATACTTGCTCACTGAGCATGGAGTGTTTTAAGTTGCTTTTCTTGTTCTTGTTCTTCTATGGTATTATGGTGGTCCGCAAACATACGTTAGAGGTGCATGCCGTCACTGTACAGGGTAGTGTACGAGATTTTAGACAACAATAATATTGATTCCAAATAATAATAAAAAAGACAAAGAAACAAAATCAATGTACTTCTTTGGTCAGGTTAAAATGTCAACTCTGATCCACACAGACTATGGGACCTGAGAAGGAAAAGCATTTTCGGACAGTATTCCTTGCAATGTACTGGAGACCCAATAACTTTTCAGCCGCAGATACAATTATGGCCAGTTTTGTGGACTTCTTGTTCAGTTGGGCGTTACAATTAATCACATGCGCAATAAACGCCACAAAATCCACCTTCTTCACGATCAGCATATCAGCTTCCCTCAACTGTTTGAACGACACTCTGAATCTCCAAAGGCTACGGGGCGTCCACTGCCATATCTTCAGCTCCACTCGCTCCTTCAACTATTTCACGTGCCTCCATGTAGGAGACCTGCTGTACAGTCCTGGTCCTTGCCACTTTAAACTCCTTTACCCTAATCGGGCACTCCGGGGAATTGGGAATGTGATTTCCAGCACAGTCGCAACACCGTACATCCTCAGATTCTTCAACAACATTCCTTCAACAATTTTGCAATTCTGGAAGAACATGGCTTGGACACGAAAGCGCTCACCGCATATCTCACATATCCCAGCTTCACATGTGAAGGGAGATACTCTTCGTCAAACCTCAATAATACCGACAGGCTTTCCTCTTTTCTTCCATCCACAACGCGGTTCAGACGGCGTGCTCCAACAACAACTGATATGTTCCTTCATAAACCACAAGGCCTCAACATCCAACGCGACACCAGCGATGACACCTTTTAACGGTGCTCTGCTCCAAAAATCTAAACACCACTTCAAATGTCGATATTTTGTAGAGTCTTAATGCCTTTTCCACACACAAGAAATCAAAACAAAACCACTTCTCCCAAARATAAGCATAATTGTTAGTGAATTGTATTCCAACCAAAAAACCTACACTCATTTACAACTTTAGCCCTTTTTGTTCCATTTTCAAGTTCAATCCACCTTCAATATTCCTCCACTCCAGAAACYGTCATCCTTCTCATCCTCTAATTGTATCTGGTTAGCGTCTCCATTCCRTCTGGGAGGGCATAGGCCTACCCACTTGGGAGCCAAGCCTAACCAGCTAATCAGAATAAGTTTTACCCTACAAAAGGGCTTTATTACAGACATAAATACTCCTAAGCACCTCTCCCCCTCAGACGATCCCGCAGGTGAAGAAGCCGGATGTGGAGGTCCTGGGCTGGCGTGGTTACATGTGGTCTGCCAAATTCTAGCGTAGTGAACATTAAATTCTCTGGCAACAGCTCTGGTGGACATTCCTGCAGTCAGCATGACAATTGCACATTCTCTCAATACTTTAGATATCTGTGGCATTGTGGTGTGTGACAAAAACAGGTCCACCTGAGTAATGATCATGCTGTTTAATCAGCTTCTTGACATGCCACGCCTGTCAGGTGCACGGATGATCGTGGCAAGGGGGAAATGCTCACTAACAGGGATGTAAACACATTTGTGCACACAATTTGTGAGAAATAAGCATTTTGCGCGTATGGAGAATTTCTGGGATCTTTTATTTCAGCTCATGAAACATGGGACCAACACTTTACATGTTGCTTTTATATTTTTGTTCAGTGCACAGTACAAGTCAAAAGTGTGGAAACACCTACTCATTCAAGGGGTTTTCTTTATTTGTACTATTTTCTTCATTGTAGAATAATAGTGAAGAAATCAAAACTATGAAATAACACATATGGAATCATGTAGTAACCAAATAATTGGTAAACAAATCTAAATATATTTTATATTTCAGATTCTTCAAAGTAGCCACCCTTTGCCTTGATGACAGCTTTGCACAATCTTGGCATTCTCTCAACAAGCTTCATGAGGTAGTCACCTGGAATGCATTTCAATTAACAGGTGTGCCTTGATAAAAGCTCATTTGTGGAATTTATTTCCTTCTTAATGCATTTGAGCCAATCAGTTGTGTTGTGACAAGGTAGGGATGGTATACAGAAGATGGCCTTTTACCAAATAAGGCTAAGACCATATTATGGCAAGAACAGCTCAAATAAGCAAAGAGAAACAACAATCCATAATTACTTTAAGACAAGGTAAGTCAATCCGGAAAATTAAGAACTTTGAAAGTTTCTTCAAGTGCAGTCGCAAAAACCATCAAGCGCTATGATGAAACTGGCTCTCATGAGGACTGCCACAGGAAAAGAAGACCCAGAGTTTCCTCCACTGCAGAGGATAAGTTCATTAGAGTTACCAGCCTCAGAAATTGCTGCCCAAATAAATGCTACAGAGTTCAAGTAACAGACACATCTCTACATCAACTGTTCAGAGGAGACGCGAATCAGGCCTTCATGGTCGAATTGCTGCAAAGAAACCACTACTAAAGGACACCAATAATAAGAAGAGACTTGCTTAGACCGGTGGAAATATGTCCCTTGGTCTGATGTGTCCAAATTCGAGATTTTTAGTTCCAACTGCCGTGTCTTTGTGAGATGCAGAGTAGGTGAACGGATGATCTCCGCATGTGTGGTTCCCACCGTGAAGCATGGAGGAGGAGGTGTGATGGTGTGGGGGTGCTTTGCTGGTGACACTGTGTGATTTATTTAGAATTTAAGGCACACTTAACCAGCATGACTACCACAGCATTTTGCAGCGATACGCACTTTTTTAACAGGACAATGACCCAACACACCTCCAGGCTGTGTAAGGGCTATTTGACAAAGAAGGAGAGTGATGGAATGCTGCATCAGATGACCTGGCCTCCACAATCACCAGACCTCAACCCAATTGAGATGGTTTGGGATGAGATGGACCACAGAGTGAAGGAAAAGCAGCCAACAAGTGCTCAGCATATGTGGGCACTCTTTTAAGACTGTTGGAAAAGCCTTCCAGGTGAAGCTGGTTGAGAGAACACCAAAAGTGTGCAAAGCTGTCAAGGCAAAGGGTGGCTACATTAAATAATCTAAAATATAACTTTTTTGGTTACTACATTATTCCATATGTGTAATTTCATAATTTTGATGTCAAAATGGGGGGGGGGGCACACGTTTTTCGCCTTGCCAATGTGCGTCACTGTTGAGCTTGGCAAAGCGGATTTGATGATCCGCAAGTTTGACTCTTCAGATTTGCCGTAGTCCAAGAAGTAATGTTTCACAAGGAACCGGCTTGCGGTGCGGTGACATTCACGGATTGACTGACATCCAGTGGGGGGGGGTGGGTTGTGTAAACGGAGCTTAACCGGTTCTGTCCACCAACAAAATGCTACTTCTAAAAGCAGGACTAACCTTAGGTCAAACACATTTAAGGAAACGGGGAACACTAACATTAAAAAAAGGTAAGAAAAAATACCCCAAGATGTTGAGAATAGGACAGATGAGAAGGGATGGAAATGGAGAGAAACTTATCTGAACGCAGTCTCTTTTTTCATTTTATAGGTGTTGATTAACAGGTGTCGGTCGTGCTCCTCTGGACAGGAGACAGGAGCTGGTGGAGTGTGTGGCTAACGCTGACGAGACCCTGGGAGAGATGTTTCTGGAAGAGAGGATCCCCACTGTGCCAGAACTTAAGGTGTGTGTGTCCGTTCATCATGTTTTGGGATATCGCAACAAATGATGTCATTTGATTTTACGCCTCAGTCATCTTTTCTGCTATGACCTGTGAACTCTGCCCCCTGGGCCCTGACCTCTCCCGTCTCTCCTMCCACAGRCAGCCATACGCAGGGCCACAGTGCAGCGCCTCTTCAGCCCCGTGCTGGTGGGAACTGCCCTGAAGAACAAGGGGGTCCAGCCTCTATTGAACACAGTGCTGGMTTATCTGCCCAACCCCACAGAGGTCAACAACTACGCCCTCTTCAACGATGAGTATGACCTCTGTGCCTAGACAGTGAACACTATTCAATATGACACAGCCATCTTTGAATGAATTGATATGCCAAAATCAAAACAGTATGGGCTCAGGGACAACTTTGAACAATGTCAGATCTCACCACTGTCCTTGTGTTGTTTCCTCTGTGTCAGGGAGTCCAGTAACAGCACTAAGATCCTGATGGATCCMWCCAGRGAYGCCTCGCAGYCCTTCGTTGGCCTGGCCTTCAAACTGGAGGTGAGCACATCACAGCGTCACAACACTGTGTAGCTAGCAAACCGTCTTCTCTTCAACAAGTAATCTGGCACATTTTACTGTATAAACTTTTTTGTGTGATAAACTGTATAGGGATTGTAGACGGATTTCTCTCTCCCTTGTAGACGGATTTCTCTCTCCCTCCCTCTCTTTCTCTCCCCGGCTCTGTTCTAGGCAGGCCGGTTTGGTCAGCTGACGTACGTGCGTGTGTACCAGGGCTGTCTGAAGAAGACTGAGTACATCTTCAACACACGCACAGGCAAGAAGGTCCGCGTGCAGCGGCTAGTGCGTCTCCATGCCGACCAGATGGAGGTGAATGTAAACCAGAAGTAAATGGCGCAAACTGACAGTTTCAGTACTATGAAAGGCACTGTGATCGTTTGGTTCTACCACACAGCCCAATGACCCTGATTTCCCAACCTTACTTACCCTAGTGATAACATCTCATGATTACAAACAACTTTATYTATACATTTGTTTAACTGAAACAATCTTCATTTTGTGTCATAAATTGTGAACGCCCCCCCCCCCTCTCCGGTTGGTCAGGATGTGGAGGAGGTGTATGCAGGGGACATCTGTGCCCTATTCGGGATCGACTGTGCCAGCGGAGACACCTTCACCTCCCGGACCAGCGCCAACCTCTCCATGGTACATGCCTATGGCCATTGTCCAGACTAGATAAACAACCAGTCAGCACTCACTGACGTGTATTTAAAGATGCAATCGGGTTGTGCAATTGCCTGTGTGTGCATAATGTCATGACCTTGAGCATCATTCAACACGTTTCTCCCACAGGAGTCCATCCACATACCAGAGGCTGTCATCTCCATGTCTATGAAGCCATCCAACAAGGTGGGCCCCTCTCATATTCTATGTAGTATGAGGAGTCTAAATGACCATACTAAGCCTTGATGCCATTTCAGTAGAGTATATGAGCTTGTATGACCTCATCCTCCCTCTTCCTGTGGATCAGAATGACACGGATAAGTTCTCTAAAAGGCATCAACCGCTTCACCAGAGAAGACCCCACGTTCAGGGTCCACTTTGACACAGAAAGCAAGGAGACTATCATCTCTGGTATGGGAGAGCTGCACCTGGAGATCTACTCACAGGTACTAGTCTTGTACTCCGCTCTCCGGCGATCTGAAGATCCTTCTGTCCGCAGAGTTCGCATTTTTGTTTCATTTCTTTCATCTTACGGTGTCCTAAGTTGTCTTGAAGGATAATAGAATGCGTTACGAGTTCCAAACATCTAGAATCTTCAATGGCATTTCGGTGCAGTAAATCAAGCGGACCTTACTTTCTCTCGCTGTCTTTCTGTAGAGGATGGAGAGGGAGTATAACTGCCCCTGTGTGATGGGAAAGCCCAAGGTAGCCTTCAGGGAGAAGTGCGGAAGCGTAAGTACCACTCGTAACACACGGCAACAATGTCCAAATGAACCACTCTCAGAAGCATTACATTGTGTACCGCGACGGCTTTATTGGCCCGCATCACCTCATCAATAGAGTACATTAACAAAAAGTTGAAACACATTGTTATAGCTCACCAAGAGTCTCACATGCTGACACAGTAAAAGCAGTGCATTCACATAGCTGCAGTAAGGACATTGACGTGTGCCCTCTCCTCTGAAGCAGTAGTGGTGAAGGGAAACATAATTACTGAAGCCAAGTGTGAAGAGTAAAGCTCAGCTTTTCAAAGCAGGTAGAACGTGGCTTTACCCTTCATTCAAGTCCTAAGAGGTGCTTTATTCTCTGCGGTACTTGTGTAAGGCTCTGGAGTGTTTCTCCGTGCATCTCAGTTGGTGGTGTTTGGAGGAGCCTCACAGTGGCGGCACTTTGGCTGCAGCTCAGTCTGCAGGACTTGAACTCCCTGTGCTGGGGACCAGGTGACTAGCAGCTTCCAGTGGATGATCTCCTGCGCGTAACCACACACACAACAATGCACCTTTATAATAACAAACATGACGTCTGAGTTCTGTGAAGACCGATGGCAGGACGTTTTAGTTACCTGGGAAATCATTTCATGCAGCAGGACATGGTAGTTGAACCTCAGCTGGTCCTTCTCAGTCTCCTGTTGAGGGACAGACAGAACCGGGGACCAAGTGTGTGAGGACGGATGGAAAGGAATGGGGTGGGGAGTTAAGTGTCAATTTGGAATTTGGGCAGATATCGCCATGGTTACGCGGAGGTTCTTCTCAAGTTACTGTCCGACTACATCAGACGCATGCCTGATCATACCACACGCCTGGATAGGCGTTTAACGTCTCAGCTAACCATATATGATCTAGCAATCTGATGCCCGACTGCACAGTCGACGACGTAGCACGCAACCGCCGGTTGACGCAACGCCTGCGCATCTAGTCGGGCAGGAACTCGAACCGACTTATTGGCTGCTCACCAGCTGTGTGAAGTTGGCCACCTGGGCCATGTTGTAAAGCGTGCTCTCATTGGACTCCCTCAGCATGATGAAACTGGAGGCCACGCCCCCCAGTTGCCAGAAGGGCTTCACGCTGGGCTCCATGTGACCGTAGCTGTCTGTCAAAGAGACCACAAACACGTAACGGTCAGAAAGACCACAAATGGACCACAGTCTGAACAAAAATGGCCATTTCAGTGGTTGTCATGTTTGGACATTATGCCAAGGCTGACTGAGTTGTGTGTGTATTTGTACCTACCTGGTATATCGGTTCCTGACACCATGTTATTGCTGGCTCTATGTTGCTGGTAGAAGGCCTCTTCCTGAGCCGTGGTGTTGCTTTGATGCAGTCCCTCACAGGAGGCCTGGACCTGGGGAGCACTCTGTCCCTCTCCCCCTGGAAAGAGGAGCNATGGTCGAATTGCTGCAAAGAAACCACTACTAAAGGACACCAATAATAAGAAGAGACTTGCTTAGACCGGTGGAAATATGTCCCTTGGTCTGATGTGTCCAAATTCGAGATTTTTAGTTCCAACTGCCGTGTCTTTGTGAGATGCAGAGTAGGTGAACGGATGATCTCCGCATGTGTGGTTCCCACCGTGAAGCATGGAGGAGGAGGTGTGATGGTGTGGGGGTGCTTTGCTGGTGACACTGTGTGATTTATTTAGAATTTAAGGCACACTTAACCAGCATGACTACCACAGCATTTTGCAGCGATACGCACTTTTTTAACAGGACAATGACCCAACACACCTCCAGGCTGTGTAAGGGCTATTTGACAAAGAAGGAGAGTGATGGAATGCTGCATCAGATGACCTGGCCTCCACAATCACCAGACCTCAACCCAATTGAGATGGTTTGGGATGAGATGGACCACAGAGTGAAGGAAAAGCAGCCAACAAGTGCTCAGCATATGTGGGCACTCTTTTAAGACTGTTGGAAAAGCCTTCCAGGTGAAGCTGGTTGAGAGAACACCAAAAGTGTGCAAAGCTGTCAAGGCAAAGGGTGGCTACATTAAATAATCTAAAATATAACTTTTTTGGTTACTACATTATTCCATATGTGTAATTTCATAATTTTGATGTCAAAATGGGGGGGGGGGCACACGTTTTTCGCCTTGCCAATGTGCGTCACTGTTGAGCTTGGCAAAGCGGATTTGATGATCCGCAAGTTTGACTCTTCAGATTTGCCGTAGTCCAAGAAGTAATGTTTCACAAGGAACCGGCTTGCGGTGCGGTGACATTCACGGATTGACTGACATCCAGTGGGGGGGGGTGGGTTGTGTAAACGGAGCTTAACCGGTTCTGTCCACCAACAAAATGCTACTTCTAAAAGCAGGACTAACCTTAGGTCAAACACATTTAAGGAAACGGGGAACACTAACATTAAAAAAAGGTAAGAAAAAATACCCCAAGATGTTGAGAATAGGACAGATGAGAAGGGATGGAAATGGAGAGAAACTTATCTGAACGCAGTCTCTTTTTTCATTTTATAGGTGTTGATTAACAGGTGTCGGTCGTGCTCCTCTGGACAGGAGACAGGAGCTGGTGGAGTGTGTGGCTAACGCTGACGAGACCCTGGGAGAGATGTTTCTGGAAGAGAGGATCCCCACTGTGCCAGAACTTAAGGTGTGTGTGTCCGTTCATCATGTTTTGGGATATCGCAACAAATGATGTCATTTGATTTTACGCCTCAGTCATCTTTTCTGCTATGACCTGTGAACTCTGCCCCCTGGGCCCTGACCTCTCCCGTCTCTCCTMCCACAGRCAGCCATACGCAGGGCCACAGTGCAGCGCCTCTTCAGCCCCGTGCTGGTGGGAACTGCCCTGAAGAACAAGGGGGTCCAGCCTCTATTGAACACAGTGCTGGMTTATCTGCCCAACCCCACAGAGGTCAACAACTACGCCCTCTTCAACGATGAGTATGACCTCTGTGCCTAGACAGTGAACACTATTCAATATGACACAGCCATCTTTGAATGAATTGATATGCCAAAATCAAAACAGTATGGGCTCAGGGACAACTTTGAACAATGTCAGATCTCACCACTGTCCTTGTGTTGTTTCCTCTGTGTCAGGGAGTCCAGTAACAGCACTAAGATCCTGATGGATCCMWCCAGRGAYGCCTCGCAGYCCTTCGTTGGCCTGGCCTTCAAACTGGAGGTGAGCACATCACAGCGTCACAACACTGTGTAGCTAGCAAACCGTCTTCTCTTCAACAAGTAATCTGGCACATTTTACTGTATAAACTTTTTTGTGTGATAAACTGTATAGGGATTGTAGACGGATTTCTCTCTCCCTTGTAGACGGATTTCTCTCTCCCTCCCTCTCTTTCTCTCCCCGGCTCTGTTCTAGGCAGGCCGGTTTGGTCAGCTGACGTACGTGCGTGTGTACCAGGGCTGTCTGAAGAAGACTGAGTACATCTTCAACACACGCACAGGCAAGAAGGTCCGCGTGCAGCGGCTAGTGCGTCTCCATGCCGACCAGATGGAGGTGAATGTAAACCAGAAGTAAATGGCGCAAACTGACAGTTTCAGTACTATGAAAGGCACTGTGATCGTTTGGTTCTACCACACAGCCCAATGACCCTGATTTCCCAACCTTACTTACCCTAGTGATAACATCTCATGATTACAAACAACTTTATYTATACATTTGTTTAACTGAAACAATCTTCATTTTGTGTCATAAATTGTGAACGCCCCCCCCCCCTCTCCGGTTGGTCAGGATGTGGAGGAGGTGTATGCAGGGGACATCTGTGCCCTATTCGGGATCGACTGTGCCAGCGGAGACACCTTCACCTCCCGGACCAGCGCCAACCTCTCCATGGTACATGCCTATGGCCATTGTCCAGACTAGATAAACAACCAGTCAGCACTCACTGACGTGTATTTAAAGATGCAATCGGGTTGTGCAATTGCCTGTGTGTGCATAATGTCATGACCTTGAGCATCATTCAACACGTTTCTCCCACAGGAGTCCATCCACATACCAGAGGCTGTCATCTCCATGTCTATGAAGCCATCCAACAAGGTGGGCCCCTCTCATATTCTATGTAGTATGAGGAGTCTAAATGACCATACTAAGCCTTGATGCCATTTCAGTAGAGTATATGAGCTTGTATGACCTCATCCTCCCTCTTCCTGTGGATCAGAATGACACGGATAAGTTCTCTAAAAGGCATCAACCGCTTCACCAGAGAAGACCCCACGTTCAGGGTCCACTTTGACACAGAAAGCAAGGAGACTATCATCTCTGGTATGGGAGAGCTGCACCTGGAGATCTACTCACAGGTACTAGTCTTGTACTCCGCTCTCCGGCGATCTGAAGATCCTTCTGTCCGCAGAGTTCGCATTTTTGTTTCATTTCTTTCATCTTACGGTGTCCTAAGTTGTCTTGAAGGATAATAGAATGCGTTACGAGTTCCAAACATCTAGAATCTTCAATGGCATTTCGGTGCAGTAAATCAAGCGGACCTTACTTTCTCTCGCTGTCTTTCTGTAGAGGATGGAGAGGGAGTATAACTGCCCCTGTGTGATGGGAAAGCCCAAGGTAGCCTTCAGGGAGAAGTGCGGAAGCGTAAGTACCACTCGTAACACACGGCAACAATGTCCAAATGAACCACTCTCAGAAGCATTACATTGTGTACCGCGACGGCTTTATTGGCCCGCATCACCTCATCAATAGAGTACATTAACAAAAAGTTGAAACACATTGTTATAGCTCACCAAGAGTCTCACATGCTGACACAGTAAAAGCAGTGCATTCACATAGCTGCAGTAAGGACATTGACGTGTGCCCTCTCCTCTGAAGCAGTAGTGGTGAAGGGAAACATAATTACTGAAGCCAAGTGTGAAGAGTAAAGCTCAGCTTTTCAAAGCAGGTAGAACGTGGCTTTACCCTTCATTCAAGTCCTAAGAGGTGCTTTATTCTCTGCGGTACTTGTGTAAGGCTCTGGAGTGTTTCTCCGTGCATCTCAGTTGGTGGTGTTTGGAGGAGCCTCACAGTGGCGGCACTTTGGCTGCAGCTCAGTCTGCAGGACTTGAACTCCCTGTGCTGGGGACCAGGTGACTAGCAGCTTCCAGTGGATGATCTCCTGCGCGTAACCACACACACAACAATGCACCTTTATAATAACAAACATGACGTCTGAGTTCTGTGAAGACCGATGGCAGGACGTTTTAGTTACCTGGGAAATCATTTCATGCAGCAGGACATGGTAGTTGAACCTCAGCTGGTCCTTCTCAGTCTCCTGTTGAGGGACAGACAGAACCGGGGACCAAGTGTGTGAGGACGGATGGAAAGGAATGGGGTGGGGAGTTAAGTGTCAATTTGGAATTTGGGCAGATATCGCCATGGTTACGCGGAGGTTCTTCTCAAGTTACTGTCCGACTACATCAGACGCATGCCTGATCATACCACACGCCTGGATAGGCGTTTAACGTCTCAGCTAACCATATATGATCTAGCAATCTGATGCCCGACTGCACAGTCGACGACGTAGCACGCAACCGCCGGTTGACGCAACGCCTGCGCATCTAGTCGGGCAGGAACTCGAACCGACTTATTGGCTGCTCACCAGCTGTGTGAAGTTGGCCACCTGGGCCATGTTGTAAAGCGTGCTCTCATTGGACTCCCTCAGCATGATSWMWSTRKASSCYRYSYCYYMYASWYRYCWRRAKGKSTWYAMGMKRSRSYMSMWKKRWSMRWMKSKRKSYSWCRMMSMSMMSWYRMMMRMRKRRCKKYMMGMWRGRCYMCAWRTGRMCSWMRSTSTSWRYMAAARWRRCCAYWWMMRTSRYWGTCAKRWKWGRRMWKKRKGSSRRGGSTSASTKRKKTGTKTGTGKMTYTRTAYCTACCTGGTATATCGKTTCCTGACRCYAKGTTATTGCTGGCTCTRTGYTGCTGGTAGAAGGCCTCTTCCTGAGCCGTGGTGTTGCTTTGATGCAGTCCCTCACAGGAGGCCTGGACCTGGGGAGCACTCTGCCCCTCTCCCCCTGGAAAGAGGAGCTCCGCAGAGCACCGCCCCGAGACCTTTTATAGGGAGAGGAAAGGGTGAGGTAGTTGAGGAGAAAGGGAGAATATGAAGGGAGAGTTGGGGAAAGGRATGACGTTGAGGTATGTTAGAGGGAAGTTACGGGAGAGGGGGGAAAAAAAGTTGATCAAACAGGTGTTTTTCACCATGGCAGTRTAGACAAGGTTACTTAACACACCGTGTATTTATTCACACGGCTGTTCTGTGCAATAGTGAGTCACTGAGAATGTGAACCGGATCTTACGTTACTGATCATCTCCTGCATGGTAAGCTCCAGTTGATACTTCCTCCCCATCTCCGCCACATCCTGACAGCCGGGGAGAGAGAGCAGAAATTAACCACTTAAGACAAAATGTAAGCAAACAGAACTATGTTCCATAAAGCCGTCGCCCCCTCATGTGGGGGTTAGAGGTTAGAGCGTTGGACTAATAACCGAAAGATTAGAAGATCGAATCTCCGAACCGACAAGGTAAAAATCTGTCATTCTGYCCCCGAACAAGGCAGTTAACCCACTGTTCCTAGGCCGCCATTGAAAATAAGAACATGTTCTTAACTGACTTGCCTAGTTAAAAATGTAAAATAAAAAATAAATAAAAAGCTCCCACTGTACGCGGTTTTGAGAATGGACTTTTTATCCGCACAGACCTCCCATATCCATCCCCTTCAAGGATCCTTCCTTGCCTTGTAATATTAACTGCTCTTGCCCAACACACACCCCAAGGTATGCTGATCATCTCCACTCCTACCTCTGCGCTGCCGCTGTGTACTGTGCTGAGAAAGATCCACCTGTAGGGTGAGCCGTAGCGGGTGTTCAGGTAGTGTTGGACCACCGTGGCTGCCCGGCGGGCAGGGAAGTGACTCGGGTTCAGCACGCCAGTCGTCATCACTTCTTCCACCACCTCGCTTTCCCCCTAATCCACACCGGAGAGAAGGGGAATGAGAGCAAAAGAGGGTGGTGAGGACAGGTAGGGAGAGTCAGTCTGCCGCTGATGGGACTTTGACCTCTGTGTGTGCTGGTGCAGGAAGTCGTGTCCTGCCCTAGTTCTAGATAAGGAGAAATAGGGAGAATACAGAGGAATATAGTGAGTAAGGGGAGGGTAGAAGTGTCAGAGAGGAAGGGAGTGTGCCTGGAAAGGCTGTAACTCCCTGCCCGTTGAGGCTGTTGCGGTTAGACAGCTGGAGAAACAGCCACATGCAAGGGGAGAAAACTTCCTGCTTCCTCCCAAGCCAATAATTCAGTTAGTACCGCCCTTCTTTAAAAGAGACAGGCCACACATTTCCCTTCTCCTCACTAACATGAAAGCATGGCRARTGACCATACAGCTACTTTGCTTGTCTATGTTAATGTGAGTTGATCGTTTTGGCAACTATGGCAGWTCTTTACCTACCAATGCTTTAATGAAAAWCCTCKAAATTAGTTACTGATTTTGGMTATGTGCTTGTCTCTGCAGGTTTGACTTTACCCATAAGAAGCAGTCTGGTGGTTCTGGGCAGTATGGTAAAGTGATAGGAGTTCTGGAACCTCTGGCCCAAGAGAACTACACAAAAGTGGAGTTTGAAGACTGTCAGAACCAACATCCCCAAACAGTTTGTGCCGGCTGTTGAGAAGGTGCGCATGCCTGGCTGTAGTCTGAAAATCACATAGGCCCTTCAGTAAGTGTAATTAGGATTGAAAAAATCCTGTATCTTATTCAGCTAGAAATTCTAGTAGACCTCTAATCTCATACCCCAAGAGTGGGGAAACTTTTTGACTTGAGGGCCACATCGGGATTGAAAAATTCAAGAGGGCCACGTATATTTTTATTTTGACCGATTTAGTTTGTCAAATATCTATTCGTGGGCTACAAAAAGGGCATTCATTTGATTATAAAGGTCCATTATCATTTCTATTTTCTTTACTCAAACCTCCCGTGGGCCGGATTGAATGGGCCTGCGGGTCGTAGTTTCCACACCACTGTCACCATCTCATCCCTCTCTCCTGCARGGATTCAGAGAGGCCTGTGAGAAAGGCCCTCTGACTGGTCACAAGATCTCAGGCGTCAAGTTCCTATTGGAAGACGGAGCGCATCACATGGTGGACTCGAATGAGATCTCCTTCATCCGTGCAGGGGAGGGCGCTCTTAAACAAGGTGGGTGTCAACTAACCAGAATACACCCCCATTGTTCTCGCATATTTTTCCCTCTGTATACCTTTTCCGTGCTTCTCAGCTTTTTGACAAACCTACTGAATGTCCCCCTCTTGGTAGCCATGGAGAAGGCCAACGTTGCCGTGCTGGAGCCAATCATGTCAGTAGAAATTGTGGCGCCCGATGAGTTCCAAGGGACAGTCATCGCTGGGGTCAACCGTCGCCATGGCGTCATCAGTAGGCAGGATGGGGCAGAGGGCTACTTTACGCTGATGTGAGTGCAGCTCTGTCATACTCACACTTCCTATGCCCTTTTCTTCCTGCAAAGACAGGATAGGTTAAGCGTCTGTCCAGTCACTGTGTATTTGATGGTCAAATCGCCATTTCCTCKCCCCAGATTCCACTGAATGACATGTTTGGTTACGCCACAGAGCTCCGGTCCTGTACAGAGGTAAGGCACTGGCTGCTCTAGTCGGATGTCAAGACGTCAATTAGTCATAAAATTGTCCAGGATAACAAGCCATGCATTTTCAGTGATATTGAATTGAGTTTGTATTTGCGTGTTTTTTTCAGTTAATTTATTTGGACTAAAGTTTTTGCTCAGTCTATGATCMTTTCTGGAGAACTGATGAGTGTGTTGTGTCCAGGGGAAAGGAGAGTACACCATGGAGTATAGCAGATACCAGCCATGTCTGCCTGGCACTCAGGAGGAGCTCGTCAACAAATACCTGGGGTCAATGGGACAGCTGCCTGCCAAGAAGGGGAAGAACTAAGGATGGACAACACACACAATCAATGAATTGTAAACACATTACAGGGGGGTTGAATGGAGCTGAAGGTTGGGACTAATAATATAACTAATGTAAAACACACGGTGTGCATAAAACGTATATAGGTTCAGAACTTTTGTGAAAGAGCACAGTTTGAAAGATGTGGCAAATAAAAATCTGAACGGATGGACATCAGAAATAGATGGGAGAGATTGAGTGTAGAGGAAGGACAGGAGTAAAAACAAACAAAATAGAACTATTGTAAAATATACTGTCCATAAAATGTATATAGCATGTATAAGCTGGAAGTAGAAGCGTTGTTGTTTACTCCAATTGGGATAGGGGTGGTAGGGTTAGAAAGTAATGAAGGAAAAAAATATTTAAGATATGTATGTATTTGTATGTACTGTACCAGTCAAAAGTTGACACCTACTCATTCAAGGGTTTTTATTTTTACTATATTGTAGAATAATGGTGAAGACGTCAAACMTATGAAATAGCACATGTGGAATCATGTAGTAACCAAAAAAAAGTGTTAATTTTATATTTGAGATTCTTCAAAGTAGCCACCATTTTCCTTGACAGCTTTGCACACKCTTAGCATTCTCTCAACCAGCTTCACCTGGAATGCTTTTCCACCAGTCTTGAAGGAGTTCCCACATATGCTGAGCACTTGTTGGCTGCTTTTTGTTCACTCTGTGGTCCAACTCATCCCAAACCATCTCAATTGGGTTGAGGTTGAGTGATTGTGGAGGCCAGGTCATCTGATGCAGCACTCCATCACTCTCCTTCTTGGTCAAATAGCCCTTACACTGCCTGGAGGTGTGTTGGGTCATTGTCCTGTTGAAAAACAAATGATAGTCCCACTAAGCGAAAACCAGATGGGATGTTGTGTTGCTGTAGAATGCTGTGGTAGCCATGCTGGTTAAGTGTGCCTTGAATTCTAAATAAATCAGATGGCGACACCAGCAAAGCACCATCTCTCCTCCTCCTCCATGCTTCACGGTGGGAACCACACATGCGGTGATCATCCGTTTACCTACTCTGTGTCACCAAGACATGGCGGTTGGAACCAAAAATCACACATTTGGACTCATCAGACCAAAGGACAGATTACCACTGGTCTAATGTTCATTGCTCATGTTTCTTGGCCCAAGCAAGTGTCTTCTTATTGGTGTCCTTTTGTAGTGGTTTCTTTGTAGCAATTCAACAATGAAGGCCTGAATCACGCAGTCTCCTCTGAACAGTTGATGTTGAGATGTGTCTGTTACTTGAACTCTGAAGCATTTATTTAGGATGATGGTTTTTGCAACTGCACTTCAAGAAACTTTCAAAGTTATTGAAATGTTCAATATTGACTGACCTTCATGTCTTAAAGTAATGATGGACTGTCATTTCTCTTTGCTTATTTGAGCTGTACTTGCCATAATATGGACTTGGTCTTTTACCAAATAGGGCTATCTTCTGTTATCTTCCACCCTTCCTTGTCACAACACAACTGATTGGCTCAAACGCATTAAGGAAAGAAATTCCACAAATTAACTTTTAACAAGGCACACCTGTTAATTTAAATGCATTCCAGGTGACAACCTTATGAAGCTGGTTGAGAGAATGCCAAGGGTGTGCAAAGCTGTCATCAAGGCAAAGGGTGGCTACTTTGAAGAATCTGATAAACAAATACATTTTTGTTTAACACTGTTTTTGGTTACTACATGATTCCATATGTGTTATTTCATAGTTTGTCTTCACTATTATTCTACAATGTAGAAAATAGTAAAAATAAAGAAAAACCCTTGAATGAGTGGGTGTGTCCATACTTTTGACTGGTATGTATGTTTGTGTGCATGTATAAAARAAAATATGGGAGATTGGAAATGATGCAGACAATTACATTGATGAAAGCTACAATCTATCTGCAGTATTAAAGCTGATCTACCGCCTAAAAAAATACCATTACTGCAATGGAATGCTTGACAAATGCACACAAACCTACACAGTGCTCAATCAACTGTAAACATCCTCTGCCTCACCAAGGGCTCCTGAGTGGCGCAGCGGTCTAAGGCGTCACTACAGACCCTGGTTCGATTCCAGGCTGTATCACAACCGGCCGCGATTGGGAGTCCAATAGGGCGGCGCACAATTGGCTCAGAGTCATCCGGTTTAGGGTTCGGCCATCATCGTAAAGAAGAACTTGTTCTTAACTTGCCTAGTTAAATAAAAGTGAAATTAAAATAAGGTGGGTGTATTATATCATATGTGCATTCAAAATGCTACAAATGTGAATCCAAGTGAATTCCCTTGATTCACCCCCTTGTTTTCCCCCCACACTGTCCTAAAGTATTTATTATGACTATTTCCATTCAGGCAAACAGCCTTGCCCCACAGCCTAGCAGTTTTCATGAAGACTTGAGGCAAGCTCAAAGTTTGAACTTCAACTTGGGCATGGATATTAACTGGTTTTGTACTATGTACAGCATATGTTGTAATGATGATTAAATAAGATTGACCTAATACCACCATTTCACCAGGGTGTCATTGCTCCTTCATTTACTTAGCAGGTGGTTATGTGGTTGATGTGTTCATTTTAGGTTGCCTGAATTTGATCTAATCTGGATTCGACTGGAAAGCACAACTCGGGTTGTGAAATACTATCTAATGTGCATCACTGCAAGAAGCTGGACAAAGTTAAGTCAAATCAGTATTTTCAAGCAAAACAAACTGGAGACTCATTCTCCATGTTATGTCGGCCTGTACAGCAAGTCTCGAGTCTATGCTGATGTGCCTCCTCTCGGAATAGAGGATTCTAGGGGTTTGTAGCTCACTCACCTCTGTAGTGGTCCGTGTGTCCTCTCCCAGAGGAACACTGTTTGGGTGTTGATCGAACTCCACTGTTGGTCCTGACCCAGTTCTGACAGTCACGGTCGGGTTCCCGTGGACCACGGTCAGAACAACCAGAAGGATAAGCAGCGTCCAGCCCATACTCCACACAAAGATCTGAGAACAGAAAACTAATGCCAAAGAGGATTGTGGAGTCCTAAGGAATGCAAGATGAGTGTAAATAGGCATCCATTTCAGGGTTACGTAAGAGAGGGTGGGAGTGAGAGGAAACGGACACTGTCCAGCTCAGCTGCCTGTTCGGTTTTCTTTATCTAAACAAACTCCTCTTCTGGTCTCACGTAGGCCTGCACATGTAACACTGAGTAGAGCAGTCCTCCAGAAAAGTGATTTATTTAAAAAGGACTGCAGTCAAACGGGATATTTCACACTATTAGGTCTCAATAACACTGAAATTGTGAAAATGATAATGCCGAAGCCTTTTTAAAGAAAAGGGGCCTCATTTATTAATATAGCATAGAAACCATTCTAAAACACGACTTAAACGGAATTTAGAATGTTCGTACGCATAGAAAAAGTGTGATTTTATCAAACAATTGTACGAGCGTCATAAGCACGTCAGTAGGAGATAACCATTGATAAATACAAATTGTTCTCAGCCTCAGTGCTCATGCACGACCTTGGCTGTTTGTATTTCATATATACACAACGCCATACCATGACATAYGCAAACAAAAAAAGCTACGAAAAAAGACTGAAATAGAGATGCTCGTGTCAGAGATTGAGTACAAGCAACATGTTTTATTTGGCTCGCTCTGTTATGGCTTGACCAGTAAAGAAGTTCATATATCTAGAGAGGACCATTAGGACAACTCAAGTTGCTTTAGCAATGGCAAATATACTTAAAATGAGTAGGCAACACTCACAAATAAGCCACATGTTCTRCAGAATGAACGAGTTGCGCGTTCCACCTAGCCTTTTCTGTTCACATAATTGATTTCGTTTTGGGATGGTGATATTATGGCAATATGGATGCCTTGCATTACCCCATTCGTATTTGGGAACCCCGCTTGACTTCAAACTGTTGTGCGATGGTGTATGCGTTACTGTTCGTTTTGCTGATGATTGCATCTAAAACATTGGCTCATCCAGGGCTGTGAGATGCCGATCCGCAAGCTCCCTTTGAAAAACACCGGAGGGTGTGTAGCATTTGGATATGCACCAGAATGGCATGTGTTTGGCTTTTTAAGTCTAAACAAAAATCCAATAACATTGGTGTTAATATGTGTGTGAATAGCTCACGTCAGAGAGTTAGATAAACTGCAAACATAATCCTTTAGTCAGGGATTACAGGTCATGACATCCTAATCAGTCACTCATAATGCACCTGTTTATCCTAGATAGGTGCCCCACTAGCGCCATCTCTGGGTTGGCATTATGCACATCATCTCAACAATTGGTTTTAGGAAACGATATCTGATGAGGCAATCTGTACATACTGGCCCAGACCACACCTGGTTCAGCCTTCGCCTGTCCCTGTTGTCAGGGACACCTTGGAAACTGCCCCTGAGACCTGACCTGCTGTCTCAGGCCGGTGGAACTCTGTGGCATCCGAGACCGCACCACCTCAGTCCGTGGGCTTGGCCACTAAATGGCACCAATGGTCCACGTTAGGACTWCAGGAGGGTGTAATGACCACCATGCAGAGCGCAAGGGCTATAACCGCGGCATACCAGTGTCTCTGGCGGTTGTTCTGCTCTTGGTGCACTGGTATTAAGGTTGTGCCCGAGTCATGCGGGGTGCAGTATGTCCTCCAATACCTGCAGTCTCGCTCGGATGAGGGCTTGGCAGCCTCTACACTGAGAGGGTATTTGGCCGCCAAATCTGCCTGCCGTATGGGGTAGATGGACAGGCCAGTGGGGCGCCATCCCTTGGTCTCCAGGTTTATGAAGGGGGTTCGTCGCCTGCGTCCAGCTAGGACCCGCTCAATGGTGAGCTGAGATCCGGATGGGGTCTTGGCAGCTTTGGCAAAGCCGCCTTTTGGACCATTGGAGTCTGCCTCCGTGAAACACTTCTCCATGAAGGTGGCTTTCTTGGTAGCGATTACTTCCATGAAGAGGGTGGGTGAGCGCCAAGCTCTTTCAGTAAGTTCTGAGTGCTACCGGGTGGACCCCAGGGGGAGGAGTATATCTCTCCGCCCCAACCCTTCATTCCTCTCGAAGGTTCTGTCAGACAGGATAAAAGGGATGTTCACATGCCTGTCTGCTTACGAACCCCCGGCAGAAGCGGGGGAGTCTGGGCCTCGCACTGGCTGCCTATGTGGAGTGGACACGGTCAGTGAGAACAACAGACCAGCTCTTTGTCTGCTATGGTGAGTCTCCTGGGGGCTGGGTTATCAAAGCAGAGGCTCTCTCACTGGATCATGACAGCATTCTGCCTGGCTGGCAGGCCAGTGCTGGGATCTGTGGTGGCACATTCAAAACGAGGTGTGGCTGCGTCCTGGGCTCTACTGAGAGGAGTGCCCCTCGCTGATATCTGTGCTGTGGCCAGCTGGGCTTCCTCTTGCACTTTTGCTAGGTACTAATCGGGTAAATGTGGCACCTCCCTCTGCGGTTGGTTCAGCGGTCCTGGGCATCGCCTCCCCTTCCGGGGACTGTGCCTGGACACCCCTTCCACTGACAGCCCCACGCTGGGACWTCGCCGCTGGCTGGCCAGATCCCTCTAGCACCGACAAAATCTGGTACGGGTATTCCAATGTAGGGAAACATAACGAAGGTTACATATGTAACCACGGTTATGTGAGCTATATGGATCACTCTAATGTCCTCTACGGTGCTAGAGGCTCGCCTCAAATTATGTAGAGAACGTGTGTCGCGGCCATGGGGTCTATATATAGGGGCGGACCCCAGCCGTGACACAGGTAGATGGGAGTAACTCTGTAAATACTCACCTCAGATGTATCCCTCCGCTGCGGAGTGATACCAATATATTGGAGTGATCCATGTAGCTCACATAACCGTGGTTACATACGTAACCTTCAATTTGCCCCATAGTAGCGCAAGCATCAGTTTTGTTGCTGAACAACCAACCGGTCTTTAACGTCATTGCAATGCATTAACTACCAAAAAAAATCAAGACCGCAAAGTTGAATAATAGACTTTAATCAATTAAAGATTTTTTTGCTTCACATTTTATACTGGAATGTTATGATTCCCCATCTGTATTTCTTTACAGATAAAATGTCCCATCTAGCCATCTTCAAACCCCATTATCCAACCAACCACATTGAAATTCTGGGAATACAAACAAAACATCAAAACCAAAACCACTACATGTTGTCCTTCTGATTAAGTGGATTTTTAAAGAGCATCCGTTCATTATGGGAGTAAATTACTGACTGGAGTCATTAGAGGGAGATGGTGTGACTGGCAGGAGAATCCTCCTCGCAATAGGACCAAAGTATTCCCTCTATTGATGGTTGTTTGATGTGAACCACAGTATACTGATCGGCTCTTCCTTTTCAACAACTGTTACGTTTCTAAATAGTCAACGGTGACCTTGCTATGGAGCTTTTAAATGATTACTTTTCAAGAACTTCGATAGCCACAAATGCAGTGGTTTGCCTTTGTGAATTGGCGGCTTACTCTTTTCCATCTTAACAGTTTCTCAATACCACAGCCAACACACCTAAAGCTACATATTGAGATTAATCAATCTAATGGAGAAAAAAAATGCCTTTAGTGGGTAAACAGGTGCCATTAAAATGGATTTGTGGTGAACCTGCAGTTATGAAACAAAAAAACAAAAACATGAAAGACCACCTGAGTAGTCCTGCTTTCTTCAAAATCTGGTCCAATGTATAAAATACAAAATGTCTCTGGTAGCGGATGCATGATTCTTTGAAGGTGGGGATGGTTTTAATTACTCAACCTCAATAGCAGGGAGATGAACCAGCTGAATACTGACTCCTCAGCCAACACAATAGGGTCATGTTTATTAGGCACCAAATGGAAGAAAACTGACTGAATCAGAGAGGGACTACCCGGACTTGTATAATTAGAAAGGCTCATTTTAGTTTTCCTCAAATGAGAAAAGATCATTTTTTGTTTTCTGTTGCAAAACAGTGTGAATTGTTTTCTGTTTTGTGTTCTACTGAACACGTCCCTGACGCTTGTCTGTAGCTAGTACGGTTCCTACCCCACCACTTAACCAAGACCACCACCCATCTCCCTTTCCTGCTGCCCCTTTAGCCATCGTGTTTTCACTTCCCGCCTCTCCTCGGCGAATAACAGCACGTTCCGCTGCCCGTTAAATTGAACTCTATATATACACTGTAGATCTTTTTCTCTCTCATACAAACATAAACACACCAATACTGCGCTCCACCGTGGGAAGGGCTTTTGAAGGGCTGGATCCTGTTGACGTGTACAGTCTCAAATGTTCCACAGGCGGGCAGGTAGGCAAGTATTTATTTTTGTCTTCTCTGGAGCTTTGACGTATATTTCTTTTACAGGATCTCGTATTTGTCGACGAGGAACGAAGTTTCTAAAGAGAATTTGACTGGTGCGTCTCCTTCTACCTGAGTCACTTTGGCAACCTGAGGGAATAGGAGGGGGGGGGGGGAAAGCAATGTGACGAGTGAAATGCAGGGATAGCAAGAGCATTGTGTTCCATCATTGACTGTAGGCCTAAATGTCCATAGTTAGTAAGCTTCAACGTAAAAAAAGATTAAACTTGCCTGTATGTCGCAGTAATTGCGTTTGGACACAAAGGACACGTTGACGGGGAAGAAGTCGCTGGGTTGCCCGGGGACACTGAACTCCAGGCTGCCGCTTTTGTTTTTGGCATCTATGACGGGTAGGCTCCACTCTAGAACGTTCCGTCTGCTGTCGTGCTTATACTCTCCGTCCACGTCTCCAACCACAGGTGCCCCAACTCCAGATCTGCACCAGGAAACACAACCATATACTGTAAAGAACGCAACCATCAACTTTAGGCTGGTTTACCGGTCACAAATGAACCATAGTCTTATACTAAAAACCATCTCAATGGAAGAACTCCATTACCCATGCTTCTTAGTCCAGGGCTGTGCTTAAAAATTGGTCTCTGGAAAACTAGCCAAAAGAAAATCCAGCAAGGTTGTTATACAGTCAACACATTACAAGAAAAGTCATTTAACACCCATGTACTCACGGTATTGGGATAGCAATAACTACATCGTTCAGTTCAAGGCTCTCCTCCTGCAGTTCATATTCTATGTTCACGTCGCAGCCAGTAGCGCTCTCGGAAGGCCAGCAGTTTACTACAGACAAAACCAGGCACAATGACATTTAAAAATAGACTATAGTTAACGCTGAATAAATCGTACCACAATAGTTGCAGATCGAAGACGGTGCCGGCAGGATGACGGGTTGAGAAAGGCATTGGAAGGAGACTCACTGGTTAGAGGTATAAGGGCATCGTCTGTGCTTTGGAGCCTCCACTTCAGCACCCCCACGTCGTTGTTGAGGGGGAAGGACTTCTCGGAGTTCTTCAGACCAATCACAGAGTCTGAAGTGAAGAGCTTCTTATCTACGTTGGGATGGGTCTAAATACCAGGGGAGATACAATCAATTCCAACACAGTGGACGTACACTACCGGGCAAAAGTTTTAGAACACCTACTTTTTATTTTTACTATTTCCTAAATTGTAGAATAATAGCGAAGACGTCAAAACTACAAAATAACACATATGGAATCATGTAGTAACCAAAAAATGTGTTTGAGATTTCTTCACCTCCCTTATCCTACCTCATTTGCTGGGGTTAGTAGTCAAATAAGAACACTGGATTTTTCCACAACGTTGTGCCCTACTGGACACCATCCAGGAGTCTTTACAAAAGGTCATGGGTCAGTCAGGATCTGAACAACTCACCTGCAGTTGTACTCCCTTCTTGTCGTAGTTGTTGACCATCAGGCGGATGCGGCTGACCTTGTCGTCGGTCACTCTCAGGGTGATCATGCCCAGGAGCTCCATGTTCTGTAGACCGCCGTCACGTCCACAGGTCAGGCTGATCTTCTCCTCAACTCTCATGTGGACACTGAGGAAACCATACACAGGCGTCAAGATTGAGGTTTTATCATCACACATTGCAATCAATAGTAAAGCACATGCACAGACATTGAATGCATAAACCTTGGCTTACTATCAAAGATAAAAACTTAAGAGGAATAATGTACCTCTCCACATTAACTGGTGGCGGTAGGACATTGGACGCAAGCGAAGGCCTTTTCCCTGTGTTGGACGTGATGGTTTCCCCCTCCCCTCTGAGCTTGTCCACAAAGTTGTCCACCTCTTTCCCCCTGGCGCCCAGCTTGAGGGCTTTGCTGGATCCGGTCGGCCTGTGGGAGACACACGATCGTCAGTACCATCCTCTGTATCTGTGGCCCAGAGTTTTTCATGGTCAGGTCTAGGGCTGGTCAGGTCTAGGGCTTTCCCGACATTGTCAGCCGGTGATTGTCAAGCAAATAACTATCGGTCTCATGGTAATTGACAAACATTTAGCATCTCCTGGCTTCCACCTATTAATAAGCCATTTTAAAAAGTCTAATAAATCCATGTAATATTGCCTACTACACCTTCCCAATAAATCCATAATTAAATTAGACAGGTCTAAAGAAGCATGATATGAAGAAAATGTAGTCTATTTCAGAAGAAAAAGTCCTTATGTGCCTCTGCCAAATGGCTGTGGGCTACACTAGTTAATTTAGCAGACAAGATTTGCTTAGAATTCTGTGGCATTATTTTATAGTATTTTATAGTATGAAGAATACAATTGAACAAAGCTGAATAAAATATAAATATTTTCTCCAAAACGATTTGGGGGAGTGCGCACACTATTCTGTGTTGAGCGGTTAACAAAGAAATAGGTATACTTAATTAAGAGTTATTCATTTAACTTTAGTTGTTCTACAAACGTTGGGCTATATGTTTTTATTTTGAATACATTGTAAGGCTGCAGGATGAGACTAATGATGATTTGAAAAAAGTTGCTTGAAAGGCATGAGCTATGCTTTGTTAGTTGCGCAAAAGTCGAATTCACAATTTCACAAGCACTTGATAATGCCTCGAATCACAGCGGCATCCCCTTTATGGCCGTAATGCACCCCCAAAAAATCCATTCCTTTTAAAGGCCCAGACTAGTGCGTTGTGCCCTTCTCCCCGAGTGTGCTACGCAATCCAAAGCGTCTCTCACTCACATGGCTCGCTGTCACGTGATCGAGTATTTCTCACAGGCTACAAGTGAAGACAGACATCGGGGACGCAACTGCACACGCTTCTATCCAATTCCGAGATGCATATTGAAGATATTGGAAGCACTGTCCACATGTACTTTCCGTCAGCCAACAAGATGAGTAGGCCTAACGAACAGAAAAAGCACTAGCCAAAGTCAATCTACTATCCTCCATAGTACAAAAGTCGACCTATTTTGTGTGAGAAATAAATATTCCAAACAGTCTGGGACAGTTGTGGAATGCGATAGATCCCAAATGAATACAACCACTAGCTTCAAAATACATGTTTTATGCAATGTGGCTGACACAACCGATCAGAACTTATGTTGATAAACTATTAGGCTATTTCTTCACATTATAAGCACAGCAATGCGCACATGGTAGTAGGCTAAACGCGCAAATGTTTCCCGGGAAAACACCATTATCAAAAGTGACCGAAAAATGAAATGAAAATTTACTTCACCAAACTTGAAACGCATGCGCTGCTTATATATGCCAGTTAGGCTCTACACCCCTTGTAAAGCGGATTAATGTGCTTAATTTTTAAGAAGTTATTTGGCCACTTTAGTTGTGATACAAACCTTATTAAAACATATAGGCCTATGGGCTAGGCTACATAAGGTGTGCGACTATGGTTCGAAAAAAGGCAGCAAAAAAGGCAAAGGCATTGTCTCTTATGCTGAGCATCATTCACAAGTGATAATATATAATTCACAAGTGATAGGCTAATATTGTCACCCATCAGACTATTCTTGGTTTAATCTCGTCTTTAAATATACTAAATAATAATGTGTGTGTGATATTTGTTATAATTTAGAATGGACCATTAACATGCACCTGTATCGAAACAGGGGCAGCAGGGGAAAAATACATGTCATCTATGCACTTAAATAGCGAATGGAGGACGCTTTTCCCAGTGGTTTATTTTCATGGCAGCCAGCTAGGCCATACTCCTGATCTAAATATAGTAAATGTGCTTAATATTAGGAAAGTTGAGAAATCAATAATAGGCCTAGCCTATAGAAAGCTGATGGGAGCCTCCTCTTTTTATTAGCAGCCATCACACTGTTTTCTCCCCATTTGCATAGCCTATAGAAATATTGCACAACATGAGCTGATGGGCTCTCATTAACTGTTTGATTAGATTTTCAAACACATTTGCATTGATGTCAGAGTGATTAGAGGGACAAAAGAGTGCTGAGTACCAGGCTGTTAGCAAGTTTGGTAGGCTGCTAATGACCAGCCTCAGAGCTTGGAGGGGCCTAATTACCGTGACTAAATGGTCATGTGGAATCATGACTCGTTGACCTCCGGTGTGGCTGTAACATGGTCACTGCAACAGCCCTAGTCAGGTTACGTTCAGGGTGAGAAAATAACACCTGCCAAATGCGGGTAGAATTTTGGGCATTGGCGGGCAAGAATATCTTTCACCAGCCACGTTGGTGGATGGTTACACACAGCATTTGGGAACAGTTTAAAAAAAATCCAAAGCCCAAATGTAGAAGTTGGTCAAATTGACGAAAGGCTACTAAAGTGTGACTTTGTCCTCGTGTTTCTTGTCTAGTTACATCATTTTTGTTCACACGCCAAGTTGTTTTTCCAATATTATTTTGCTGCAACTGTCTGTTGCTAACGCAGTTGCAGAGATTCTCAATAACCGTTACCACGGTAATGGCCCCCCTCGAAGGGGCAGCTAAACATTTGTCTCACCTAGTGACTCAAATATTTCAGGGTACACACTCCAAAAACCTTTTATTCATAAACTTTTAGTCATGTCTTCTCATTAAAACACTCACATATTTTAATTGTGCTCAATTTATTTGTGTTCTCAAATATTAACTAATGTACTCTTTGTAAAAATGGCAGTGTTTGAGCTCTGTACTAATAACAATAAATAAGTCGTTTCACTCCGCAATCAACCTTTGTTGATTCTTAATGTTCAGTTGTAGAACAGTTTTTGTTTCACTATTTTAACTAAATTATTGCTTTTAACATACATCGGTTAAAATACTTAAAAATGAAATTGAATGGAGCAATATACCACATTACTTCTTACTACTAATACATTTCTTGTTTTAGAAACATTACAAAAACATTCTCATCAGTCATGTGATTTTTGGTTTAATTATGGCCCAGAAATATTTTTGCTTGTAAAAAAAAATATGAGTGGCTGGTCGATTTTCTCATCTAACTGCCACAGTGGCTGTTGGACCAAAGCCTGGTCCCTGCTTGGCCTGGTCACATTATTAGGAGAAACTGGGCCCTATCTGCCAATCACTGTGTATTGGAGCACATTCTAAGACAATTATACACAGAATCAAATTCAACACCTAAATTCCATAATTTCCGTACCTGACTGGGACGGTAGCCATCTTGGGTTTCTCAGGTTCGATGATGGTGTCTGTGATGATGGACCCTGAGGACATGCTGCTCATCCCGGCACTGCCGAAGCCGCCGAAGCCCGGCACCTTCTTCCCCGAGCGCTCGGCGTCTCGCCTGATCTGCTGCAGCTCTTTGGCCTTTCGCCGCATCTCTGCATTGGCCTCTCGCTCCTGGGTCTGTGGGGCCGAGCAGACGAGGAAGAACGTTCAAATCATGGTTACTATAAGCTAATGCCACACGTCCACTGGACGTTACGGGCGTTTTAGCTACAAGTGTCTCACCTCTCTGACTGCCCGGAACACCTTCTCCTCGTGAGAGTCCATCTCGGTGAAAGTGCGGATCTGTGCCAGGTTGACGTTCTCTCTGTAGCCCAGGGCCACGATCTCGTCGAAGGCGAATATCAGATCAAAACAGTGGTCTGAGATCTCCCCTTCCTCCAGCACACGGCAGTACTCTGGGATCTGAAAACAGAAAAACCCAATTGAATGCTTCAATATCAAACCAACAGTCATAACACTTTTCTAGTTTATAGTGGGATATGATCCCATTTGAAGTTATTGGTGGGATGGATAAATTCTGAACTCGTAAGCAGCAGTGAGCTGCTATAGCGTAGGGTTATCCCGTGTGCTGCTCCCAGCCTGCCGTGTGTGTGGGTGTGTTGTGTGGTGGGTCCTGGATACTATGACTGCAAAATCTCTGCGTAACGGACCAATAAAGATGTGTTGGATCGTATCGTACCACACGTGAGAAGAGCCGCAGTGTCTCCAGGTCTTCCAGGATGTTGCTATTCTTGGTGGTGATTAACACCATGTAGAGCTTCTCCAACGGCTGGTAGACGTAACGCACGCTTTCCGTCTCCACAAACGTGTGCTGCTTGCCCATGCCCATGAGCTTGGGGAAAGCAGCCAGGAGGCCCTCGACACGCGTCCGGGTCATCTCCACAAACTGCCGTGACACGATGGCTTTGCCTGCCTTGGTGCACACCGCCGCTGCCAAAAGCACCTGCAGCGAGCAGAGAGAATCGCAAACAGCCGTTCATAAGTGGGATGTCTCCATTAATGATGACAGAGTGATAGGCAGGGTAACCATACGTGGTACAAATATGTTGGCCAAGAAAGGTAGTTTACTTAGAAAGCAGATTCCGACCATACCGTTAAGCTTGTTTACACACTGAGCTGCACTGGGGTCAGAAAGCAATCATAGTTACATTAAGACACCGTGAAGCCAGCGTATGATATGGGTCGGAAAACGTACCTCAATGCAGGGACGGGATATGCTACTGCTAGCTAGCATGAGGACAAAGGGGTAGTTTCCCAGGAAAAAAAGCAGTATTTCAATTTTCTTGATCTATCAGTGTGGAAAGGTAAAATTTGGAGTACAGTGGCATATCTCATCCCTGCATTGAGGTACGTTTTCTGACCCATATCTCACACAATCTTCTTGGTGTATTAATGTAACCATGATTGCGTTCTGACCCCAGTGAAGTTCAGTGTGTAAACAAGTGTAAAGATAGGGTGGGAATATGCTGGCTACAATTAGTTATGTGTAAGTCACTTACCGTCACAGAATACCAGGACCAAGGCATGATAACGCATTGATCCAAACGACTTAATTTACTAGACTTAAATTGACTAGATTACCCAATGCAAATCAATTACTATGTCATACAGCCAAGATCCATTGGTTGACATATCTTGATAACTAGCTAATGTTAGCTAGTTAGTTAACTAGCCTACCAAGGACAAGTATTTAACGTTACCAGCCAACATAGCTTAACAGTTAGCAGACAGCCAACAGTAGACAACCGGCGAAATGTAAAGATCAATCTAGCTAACTTAGTTAAATTGTAGCTAGCTAGTTACCTAGTAAACTTAACCAGCTAGCGTTAGCTAACTGAACTGACACCAAGCACTAGTAGCTGACATTTGTGGTAACGTTAGCTAGTTAACTTAGCTAGCTTACTAACATCGATACGTTACATTACAAAGCTGCTAAGTAATAGTAGCATTATATAGTTAAGTTAGCAAATAACCTTGAGTGGCTACCTTTGTGGTTGTTTGTCAAGTTAAGTTTGATTTGCTTTTCAATTCATTGTGCCAAGGGGCTAGCTAATGATAGCAAGCTAACGTTTGTTGTTATGATTAAGCTACGCGGAAAAGACTTTAAATGTGACTGTGCTCACCATTTTTGGTCTCTCTTTAGGAAAACGATCTTTAATCTCAGATGGTTAGGAAAACGATCTTCAATCTCCGATGGTGTTTGCTCAGTCGAGTTCCAGTATATCTAAAGAGCCTTTAGAAATAAAATATAGTTGGATAGCTAGCTAAGCTGCTTGTAGTGCTTCACTGTGGGTTACTTCAATATGGCAGCCAGGCAGAGCCACGTCTCCAACCAGCGGAGTTGCTTCCTTGATAAACCACTCGTTCGCATTGTCGTAGAAAACTTCAGAACGTCAAAAGTTGCGCGATGTGTGCTTGAACCAAAGAGATCGAGCACAGATAGAACGAGACAGATGTTTCACCGGATGTAGAAATGTGAAGCATCCGCTTGGCGTTTTACCTCACTACCAAGAGGAAGCCCACTGGCCAGCAGTAGGAGAAGATGGAACCAGGTGGATTTTGGCCGAGATTCTGCACATTTTCTCACCGATTAAACATTTGAGCACAATACAGTTTTCTGTTCCCAACACTAGAATCTGTTATGAACAGGTTGGAGTAAGTTTTGTAGACTTGGCCCTTTACAACATTTATTTTTTAAATTGCGTTGTTTAGAAGGAGTGCAAAGGCGAATTGAGTTATTGCACGTGCGCACTTCACAGAGTAAGCATTCCCTAACGGAAATATGCAGATACATGCTAGAACGCGCCAATAGGATCTCGCTAACTCATGCTTGTTTCTGCCCACCTCCTTACTTGTTCTTCCCACTATGACGCACTTGTTCCCATTGGAAACGACTACCTTGGTTTAGTTATAAAACTCTTTGGATCGCATCAAACTTTTAAGTGCATACACCGCCACCTACTGTACTGGTCTGTGAGGTAATCCACGGCCTACCTACATTAAATTATTTGATGTGGTAATACAAGTTGGGGAAAAGGAAAGTTGCCCTGCCAGCTATTAGCACTCTAAAAAAATCCGATGGTCTGAGAGTACATGACACTAACACCCCCTGCAGCTGTTCTGCAGTAAATCCCTCAATCCCAAGTACTTCTTTGCCACCACAAACTCAATGTTCTGTGACTTTCGATCCACTTCTGCAGTACAATTGACAGCCATAGCTATAAATGCTATAAAGTCCACCTTACTGAGGCACATATTCTTCCCATCACTCTCTCTTGGTCTTTGCCTACTCACACAAATTCTCTCAGGATCCCTCACCCTGTACCCATCTTTTTCTACCACTCTCTTCGCTGCTTCGGCATACAACACTTTCTGTACTACTCTAACCCTGGCTACATCAATCTGCCTTTCTCTCACCGGACACCTCCGAACTCCAGCCCCATGGGCACCCCCAAAACTGAGACATATAACTTTCTCCACCAATACCACACATCCTTCATCTCATGCCCTCCGGCACACTTCTCACATCGAGGCATCTCCCTCCACACTGCTGCAACATGCCCATGCCCACTTGACACCTAAAACACTGTAGTGTTGTCGGAACAAAAACTCACAGGAAACTGACACTTCCTACCATGACATAATCTGGTATAGACTCAACATGACAGATAATGTCTTCTCCGTATCCCCATGCTCTCCACCGGATCTACGTCTCGCCAAACGGCGGGCGTTACAGACACCGGGAATATTCCATTTCAACTGCTCCTCCTCAACACTTAATGCAACCCCCGTTATGACTACTTTCAACGGCGCACTGCTCCGAAGAGCAAAGCAAGTTGCAAATCTTGTCCCTAATCGTGTAAGCCAGAGCCCCCGCTCCCTCTGGGCGGAGGAAACACAATAAATCATCACGAGTCCACTCCGAGTTACCTTCACCAACCTCTTCTCCGCCCAATCTTACACCACATATGGATCAGCCAAAATGCAAGGATTCCTTCTCTCTATAAATCTCACTCGCACTCGGCCAGAATCATCCTTGGGATGAGGACTGAACTCGGCGGTCCTCACCGCAGGTACTTCATCCTCACTCTCGCCAGGTTCCATCTCTGAACTACTGGAGCATGGATCCCTCTTTTTGCACATGACACCTGTGGCGATTTTAGCATGTACATCTTGGTGGAGAAAACAAAACAAAAAATGTGGAATGCATGCCAGCAAAGCCACTACACGACACTAAACAATACATTAATTGCACAAAAACAGTGACAAACGATGCCCACAAACTGTTAGGGCCTACTGTACATAAAGATGTCCGAACAGCAGAGTCCCAACAGCAGTCCCAACACCTTACCACTGCTACACCTGGTTATCAGTGGAGCCTTGTCTGGCAGCAAAACAGTTAATTCAGCCTCATTTACTGCCTTTTAAAAAACATGGCTGATATGGCTGACTTGCTTAAACAAATGTGTTTTCTACTGACAATTGATATGTACAAACTATGGCATAAGGGGATGACAAGCAGATAAGAGGCGATCCATAATTTCGATTAAGACATTAATGAGCGAGCTAGGACAACGTAATCAATATAACTATTTGTTCAGCACTTTTGAAATGTACAGCAACAGAATTTAGAACATGGGCCATTCTTACAGTGTTCTCTGTGTACACCAAGTCAGAACCATAGGATAAATAAAGGGGGCATATGAGCAGACAATGAAAGCTCAAAAAATATTTGATGATTACATTTCTCGAAAACAGGTTATAGGATACATGTGCACCATCAATTCAGAACAGTAGGCGAAATTAAGAGGTGAAAATATACAAAATTACTAGGGTGAAGCACACGGCCTACTAACAGCTTACTACAGAACATACACTTAGTATTACTTTCTTAGCTACAGTATAAATATCTCTCTGGTATAATACATAATATCTGAAGCTGCATACAAGACATTTTTGGACTCACGTTGTTGTGATGTGCTCACTTGATCAGAAAGGTGGCGAGGCGGTCCTTCCTGGGCAAATTGTCATCAAAGTCTGGCATTCCCTGGATTTATGGTGCTTTCAAGACAACTTGGAACTCGGAAAAAAACAAGGTCGAATCATGATGACATTAAATGGTGGAAGCCCTCAATGGTAATGTCCATGCTAAAACAGTTTACATCCATCTATCTACTATCTCTATGGCTTGAACAAGTTTTTGTACAGAGAAAAAAAATGGAAATAGGCCAGATAGATAATCCGGCATTTCAGAAAAGAGGATTGGGCTTGGAAAGTAGCTAGCTCTCCAGTCTTGAGCCTTTCTTTTATAGCTCAATGACAATGGTCTTGAAGAAGACAGTGGTCAGCTGCGCACATTTTACTCATAAATTGTCAATGCACAAAAAAGGCCATTCTTACTAAAGTGGCTCATTTTGCTAGTGAAATGTACTTTAAATCGATAAAACACCTTAATAAGACAATCAACAAATAACTCAGCATAAAAAGAAACATCCTCTCACTGTCAACAGTGTTTATTTTCAGCAAACTTAACATGTGTAAATATTTGTATGAACATAACAAGATTCAACAACTGAGACATAAACTGAACAAGTTCCAAAGACATGTGACTAACAAAAATTGAATAATGTGTCCCTGAACAAAGGGGGGGTCAAAATCAAAAGTAACGGTCAGTATCTGGTGTGGCCACCAGCTGCATTAAGTTCTGCAGAGCAGCTTCCAGGGTGGTGCAGTGGTCTAAGGCACTGCATCGCAGTGCTAGCTTTGCCACCAGAGATTCTGGGTTTGAGCCCAGGCTCTGTCGCAGCCGGCCGCGACCGGGAGGCCCATGAGCGACGCACAATTGGCCCAGCGTCGTCCGGGTTAGGGAGGGTTTGGCCGGCAGGGAAATCCTTGTCTCATCGCGCACTAGCGACTCCTGTGGCGGGCCGGGCGCAGTGCACGCTGACCAGGTCGCCAGGTGTACAGTGTTTCCTCTGACACATTGGTGCGGCTGGCTTCCAGGTTGGATGGGCATTGTGTCAAGAAGCAGTGTGGCTTGGTTGGGTTGTGTTTTGGAGGACGCATGGCTCTCAACCTTCGCATCTCCCGAGTCCGTACGGGAGTTGCAGCGATGAGACAAGACTGTAACTACTACCAATTGGAGTTCTGCAGTGCATCTCCTCCTCATGGACTGCACCAGATTTGCCAGTTCTTGCTGTGAGATGTTACCCCACTCTTCCACCAAGGTACCTGCAAGTTCCCGGACATTTCTGGGGGGAAATGGCCCTGGCCCTCACCCTCCGATCCAACAGATCCCAGACGTGCTCAATGGGATTGAGATCCGGGCTCTTCGCTGGCCATGGCAGAACACTGACATTCCTGTCTTGCAGGAAATCCCGCACAGAACGAGCAGTATGGCTGGTGGCATTGTCATGTTGGAGGGTCATGTCAGGACGAGCCTGCAGGAAGGGTACCACATGAGGGAGGAGGATGTCTTCCCTGTAACGCACAGCGTTGAGATTGCCTGCAATGACAACAAGCTGAGTCCGATGATGCTGTGACACACCGCCCCAGGCCATGACGGACCCTCCACCTCCAAATCGATCCCGCTCCAGAGTACAGGCCTCGGTGTAACGCTCATTCCTTCGACGATAAACGCGAATCCGACCATCACCCCTGGTGAGACAAAACCGCGACTCGTCAGTGAAGAGCACTTTCTGCCAGTCATGTCTGGTCCAGCGACGGTGGGTTTATGCCCATAGGCGACGTTGTTGCCGGTGATGTCTGGTGAGGACCTGCCTTACAACAGGCCTACAAGCCCTCAGTCCAGCCTCTCTCAGCCAATTGCGGATAGTATGAGCACTGATGGAGGGACTGTGCATTCCTGGTGTAACTCGGGCAGTTGTTGTTGCCATCCTGTACCGCAGGTGTGATGTTCGGATGTACCGATCCTGTGCAGGTGTTGTTACACGTGGTCTGCCACTGCGAGGACGATCAGCTGTCCATCCTGTCTCCATGTAGCGCCGACCAAGACCAGGTCGCCCATGCCCTTAATGCTATCACTGTATTCTCTATTGCATCAGGATTAAAACTGAATGTTTCTAAATGTGAAATCTTATGTTTATTTGACTCTGATGATAAAGAAATATTAAATATTCTTGTAAAAGGACTGTGTTAAAGATTTAGATATACATCTGTCAAAAAAACACTTAGTCAGACAACATATGAATTTCTCTCCTAAAATTAAGAAAACCAAAAATATATTTAATAATTGGCTACAAAGGGATCTTTCTRTACTTGGGAGAGTACTTCTGTCCAAGGCAGAGGGACTGTCTCGCTTTGTGTACCCCTCATTATCTTTATTTGTAAATCCCTCTACTTGTAAAGAGATCAACAAGACCTTTCTTGACTTCATCTGGAAAAATAAGTCTCACAAACGAAAAGAGTCAGTTCTCTGTAATAAAAGAGCTGAAGGCGGTCTAAAAGTGTTGGATTTTGTTGACATAAATAACACTGGTTGAAAAAATGTTTATCAATTCTGATTCAATATGGTATTTCATTCCAAATAATGTGTTTAATAAGTTGGGAGGTCTTCAATTTTTACTGAAATGTAATTATATTCCTGAAAGATTACCAGCTAAATTGGCTAGGTTTCACCAATAAGCTTTAATGGCCTGGAAAATATGTTTCCTGCACAATTTTTCCCCACATAAAGCTCTTTTGTGGAATAACTCAGATATAACTGTAAGGAATAAGTCATTGTTCTACCCCAGCTGACATGAGAGGAATATTGACTTTGTTCTTGATGTTTTTGACAACAGGGTGTAATGAATACGATGGGAGACAGAGTTCTGGTTTGAAGCGCAGGGCGCAGCAGGTGTTTATTAGCAAAGGACCACGGGAAGAGGCAGATAGCTGGGTCCAGGGACAGGCAGGAGAAGATACACAGGTACTCCAAAACGGTAACAGTACATGCAGGGAAAAGGCTAATGACCTAGTCCGGGAGAGCAGGCAATAGGTTGACGACAGGAAAACTGATAGGCAAAAGTTCAGGCAGGGAATAGGCAAAAAAGTGCCGTTAGGGAGGATGGCCAAATATTACGATACATAGGACGACTAATACGGACATGAACATTACTCCAAATAGACCGTGTAACAAAACAAACAATACAATACCTCAAAATGATGGGGTGCAAAGAACTGAACTAAATAGTGTGTGTGTAAATGACATACAGGTGTGTGAACAGGTGATCAGAATTCAGGTGATTGGGATCTTGAGAGTGAGCTGTGTTCAGGGGATCTATGTGTTTGAAAGTGTGAATTGGAAGATGTTACACAGGGGTAATATTCTTACATATGAACAATTCATAACATTGAATGAGTTTCCAATACCGTTCAGAGAGTTTATTTATGTGATCAAAGCCATTCCCAGTGGTCTAACTACACTAATGACAACTACTCTAACCTTTGGTAATGATCACAGAGCTTATCCAGAACTCAGATGGGAAGGCATGGCCTTACTTGAGAAATCTTGTTGTAGTAAATATATAAGACAAATTCTCCATTCACAGAACCAACTTACACCAAGAGGAACATTTTTCTGGAACATGCTTATTCCTGACATTGTCTGGAAAAAAGCTTGGTTAAGGCCTTACAAATATTGTATACCAAACAAATGTAAGGAAGTTGTAACGGCAGCCTTCCTCCTCTTCGTCTGTGTAGCAGGGATCGGACCAAGACGCAGCGTAGTTCGTGTTCAACATGTTTAATAAAAGACGATAACATGAATACTACACAAATACAAAATATGGCAAAACCGAAACAGTCCTATCTGGTGCAGAGAACACAAAGACAAAAGACAACCACCCACAAACCCCAACACAAAACAAGCTACCTAAATATGGCTCCCAATCAGAGACAAACGACTAACACCTGCCTCTGATTGGGAACCATATCAGGCCAAACACAGAAACAGGAAAACTAGACACACAACATAGAAATGCCCACTCAGCTCACGTCCTGACCAACACTAAAACAAAGAAAACACAAAAGAACTATGGTCAGAACGTGACAGAAGTACACTTTCAAATTCTACATAAGATGTAATTCTATGTTGTCCAAATTTGTGCCTATTGATATCTGCGTTTTCTGTGAAAAAGGTGAGACTCTGACTCACTTGTTCTTTGAATGTAAATTTGTGTCAGAATTTTGGGGAAAACCTTGCAGAATACTTATTTATCATTATGAACACTACCCATGTTTTTGACATTAAGGATACAATATGTTACTTTTACAATGATATCAAGACCATTGAAATAATTGTGATTTTTCTTATTCTTGTTGCCAAATACTTTATACACAAACAAAAATTCCAGAATTATATACCAAAATTACAAATTTTTGATTGAATTTAATTATCTTGTTAAGACATTATCCCGAGTAAATAAGATGAACATCTTCCTGATTCATTATAATTCGTTTTTTTTCAGAATGAATACAATTGCACTAGAATTGTTAATTTTCAAAAATTATTTTATTGATATTTTTTGTATGTTTTAGTATTTTCTTGTTAATACCTGTGTTTTGTTTTGTTAGACATGTTTGATGTAGCAATGTAAATTGATTTTTGTATTATGAATAATACAAACATTTAAAAATAAATTACCCTAGTTACAAATGCAATTTTCATCCCTGTTTACAAGGAATTATCTATATTCTGAAGGATTGCATGTCGCGAACAATTGTCACTGACAAAGACAATACTCGCGGATCGTTACTGCCACACTGAGATGTCGAGACAGAAGAATTCCCAGGTGAGAGACTCGGCTAGTTAGCTAGCACTCTGCATAAGTCATACCTCACTGATAATATTCTGCGCAGTGAGGCATGCGTCGTTTTTACAGCCAAGCCAGAAACGCTCCGATTGGTTTACTCACGCGCCTTTCTGCACCGTGGGAGCTCTACCATTGGAGAATACATCTCATATATCAAAGGGTTTCATTACAAATAATATCTGCCTCACCATCAGCAGCCACACCCATTGAACCTGTAGATTAGAAGCTAATGTCATGTTATATCTTAGCTGTCTTTTTCTAAAATGGCAGATTGACAGTTCCTGCAGTAAAAATTATGTGTGTTCATTCATTAAACTAACTCTAAATAATAGCATAATATGATGTTGCTGCCTTGTCAGAGTTTCTATAGCTGCTGTATTATATGCCTGCAACATCCAGTGTGTCAACTCCTGTCTTCTCCTATAAAACCTAAAGGTTGCCAGCGTTGAACGGGATCAGATTTAAACAGAAAACTCTTATCCTTTTCATATTATTGCTTTCCACATACATACAGTACATGTACATTTCATAACCATTTGGAAAATGCCTAAAACAAATTATCTTTCTAAAGTCTATCACTACCCCTCCCTGCTCATAATAACTGACACAATGAATCGGCACTCTTGACTTATCAGCTAGGACCAGGGAAATGGGGGTGTAGGAAGTAAAGATGCATAGTTGTTCAGTATCTCTCGGGCTAGGCTATATGACTCGCCACTGCTCCCCACAGACACAGCAGGCTTTCACAGCTCTACAGACGACACAACGTGCTGCTCCGCGTGTAGAAGCTAAGGTTTACTGAGAACTATGGAGGGACCTTATAAGTACATCAGGGTAAGAGGAAAGCAATTCATGCAGAGTTTATATAAATATTATTGTATGGAGCAGTTATATGTGGCTTATAGTGAAAGGAGTTGACACAATACGAAGGGAATAACTGCCAAGAACTGCAACTACATGTATAAGTTTAAAAAACTCCATTATTGGAAAAATGGCTGTTGTAAATGTATTGCTTTCATTTTTTCCCAACAGGATGGGAATGGGAAAGTTAGCCGGGTCATACGAATTGGAACCCGAAAGAGCCAGGTATGATACCTTTGGTGGTTGAGTGGAACCAAATTGCATTTTTTGTTGTTGTTGTTGATTTCAGGTAATGTCATTTCTCACTTTAACTATTTTTCCAGTGTCAGTGAAACTACTGTAGAGTTACACTTTTGAATGGCGAAACAGCTTTTGAATGGGGGGGTAGAGAGCGTGGCAACTCCTTATCAGATAAGGTTCCCCTCTCTGTTCCCTCTGATACAGCAGTCAGGGACGTCTGCACCTCCTGCATCAGAGATAGATTGTTCACTGCTCCAGTAATGTCTAGCCTTTTACTACAGCTTGTTATGCTCACGTCCCACTGATTTGGTAACTCACGGCTGAACATTCGTTTCTTGAATAGCCTATGATATTCAATATTATCCAAGAAGTGAACTAGCTAGAAACCAGTCATCCAAAATGCAGACACACAAATGATGTAATCCAAATTTAATTGATTTCTGTTCATTTGTTGACCTCAGCTGGCTCGTATTCAGACGGACAGCGTTGCAGAAAAGCTGAAGGGACTGTACCCCGATGTCCACATAGAAATAGGTGAGTCCAGGTGTCCCGCAATACACTCTTAGAAAAAAAAGGTGCTATCTAGAACCTAAAAGGGTTCTTCGGCTGTTCTCATAGGAGAACCCTTTGTAGAACCCTTTTGCGTTCCATGTAGAAGCCTTTCCACAGAGGATTCTACTTTGAAACCAAAATAGTTCTACTTGGTACCCAAAAGGGTTCTATCTGAAACCAATAAGGGTTCTCCCATGGGGACAGCCGAAGAACCTTTTGGAACCCTTTTTTCTAAGAGTGTATGAAAAAAAGGTTTTATACATTATATACAAGTAACTGGCAAAATAATAGAAACACTTGAGTAAATGAAGGACACAAAGTACATTGAAAGCAGGTGCTTCCACACAGATGTGGTTCCTGAGTTAGTTAATAAGCAATTAACATCCCATCATGCTTAGGGTCATGTATAAAAAGTCTAGGCAGGCCATTATTTAGGCAATTTTTGGGCTACCATGGCTATGCCCCCATAGGATGTCCCCATACACAGGGCATGAGCGGTCACTGAATGGTTTGATGAGCATGAAAACGATGTAAGCCGTATGCCATGGCCGTCTCAGTCACCAGATCTCATCCCAATCTAAGGGTTATGGGAGATTCTGGAGCGGCGCTTGAGACAGCGTTTTCTACCACCATCAACAAAACACCAAATTATGGAATTTCTTGTGGAAGAATGGTGTTCCATTCCTCCAATAGAGTTCCAGACATTTGTAGAATATATGCCAAGGTGCATTGAAGCTGTTCTAGCCCAACGCCCTATTAAAACACGTTATGTTGATGTTTCCTTTATTTTTGCAGTTACCTGTATGTTGTGTTACTTATAGTGCAGTAATCTTCATTTGACTATAGAGATGCATCACCAATAAGATATGTACAACACAGTAATTAAATGACTATATCACTTTGATTACGTCATTGTCTTTCTGTTTCAGTTGGCATGACAACAACAGGGGACAAAATTCTTGACACAGCGTTATCAAAGGTAAATCTATTTTTATACTAAAGCGTGCCTCATGAGAACTAAATTGTTGCCCAAATTGTTCATTTTACTTGACTCCAGTAGTGTGCAAAAACCACTGCCATTAGAATATAGTGTTTTCTCCATTGTGTACATATAAACTTATGGTCTGAACTGAAAATGTTATGGGGTTAACAGTTAGTAACCTATTTGCTTTCTAAATGCAGATCGGAGAGAAGAGCCTTTTCACCAAGGAACTGGAGACTGCTCTGGAGAGGAACGAGTAAGTCTAATTTTGTCATCTGGAACTGGCATGTCAGTTGGATCCACTTGTCAGGCTTGGGTGTTGTCAAGAAAAATGTTGTCAAGAATGGTGATAATAGTGGTCTCTTGTGTGTGAATAAGCCTTGTAATATACAGTCGCTAGTGAGAGTCTACACACCCCTTGCACAGTCAACACATTTTGCTGCCTTAAAATGTCATCTCAAATGGGAATATATTGGATTTCTTTCCTATCGATCTACACAACCTACTCCACATTTTCAAAGTTAAAGAAAAATGATAGAAAATATTCAAAATTAATAAAAAAAGGTTGATGTTTTGATAATGAATGTCTTCACACCCCAGAGTTAATACTTGGTGGAAGCACCTTTGGCAGCCATTACAGCGGTGAATCATTCTGAATAAGATTCTACCAACTTTGCACAACTCTTAGGGCAACATGTATTCATTGTTTTTGTCAAAATGGCTCAAGCTCAGTAAATTTGAGTGCTAGTCATTGATGGAGCAATATTCCAATCTGATTTTCAAGCAAATTCAAGTCAGGGCTGAGGCTGGACCACTCATGAACACTTTACACCTTTTGAAAAGCCATTCTGGTGTGTCTGACCAAAAATTGTGTGATTGTCCCGCTGAAAAATAAACTCTATCCCAGGGTTAGCTTTTTAGAAGACTGAGGTGGGTTTTCCTCTAAATTTTTTCCTGGGTTAGGGTTAGGTTTAACCCTTTGCTCCTTTCATATTTTGTTTTATCCTGACAAACTCCCCAGTCCCTTCCAGTGAGAAGCATACCCAGAACATGATGCTGCCAACACAATGCTTGACTCTGTGTTGTGTTTGTATTGGATTTGACCTAAGCCTGTAGTTTTTAATTTAGGCCAAAAAGTCAATTTCTTTGCAGTGTTGTCTTGCGGTATTACTTCACAGCCTTGTTGCAAACATAATGGATGATTTGAAGTGGCTTTTCTAAAAAAGGCTTAATTTTTTAAACTTTGTCATACAGGTCAGTAATGTGGAGTGAATACAATATTGTTGATCATATGCGTTTGAGTATTGTGGTGGCAGCATCAGGTTATGGGTATGCTTGTCACCGGCAGGGACTGGGGAGTTTTTCAGGAGAAAAAAATATGAAAGGTGCCTCCCGAGTGGCGCAGTGGTCTAAGGCGCCACTACAGATCTGGGTTCAAACCCGGGCTGTTTCACAACCGGCCGTGATCGGGCGGTGCACAATTGGCCCAGCGTCGCCCGGGTTAGGGGAGGGTTTGGTCGGGGGGCTTTACTTGGTTCATCGCGCTCTAGTGACTCCTTGTGGCAGGCTGGGCGCCTACAGGCTGACCTCGGTCTTCAGGTGAATAGTGTTTTCTCCGACACATTGGTGCGGCTGGCTTCCAGGTTAAATGGGCGGGCATTAAGAAGCACGGTTTGGTGGATCATGTTTCGGAGGATGCATGACTCAACCTTCGCCTCCCGAGCCCATTGGGGAGTTGAAACAATGAGACAAGATTGAAATTGGGGAGAAAAAGGGGGTTAAAAAAAAAGATATATATATATAATATAAAAGGAGAAAAGCCCAGATAAAAAGTTACACAAAACCCTGCCTTAGTCTTCTGAATACCTAAACCTGGAATAGAGATTTATTTTTCAGCAGGACAATTACATAAATTGTAATGCCAAAGACACATCAAAATGGCTTTACAATAGGTGTTGAGTGTTCCTGAATGGTCCTGACGTAAATCTGCTTAAAAATCTGAGACACGGTTGGAATATTACTGTCCATCAATGACTCCCAACCAAATTTACTGAGCTTGAGCAAATTTAACTATGGATACATGTTGCCCTAAGAGTTGTGCAAAGTTTGTAGAATCTGATTTAAATTGTTTCACAGCTGTAATTACTACCAAAGGTACTTCCACCAAGTATTAACTCTGGGGTGTAAAGACATACGCCATCAAAACATCTTAGTTTTTTTTTTCCCCCATACATTTTGAAAATATTCTATAATTTTCTTTCACTTTGGAAATGTGGAGTAGGTTGTGTACAGTAGGATCAGTTGGATAAAAAAAAAAATTCATACATTTTTCATATGTAATTTAAAGGCAGCAAAATGTGGAGACTGTGCAAGGGGTGTGTAGATGTTCACTACGCACTGTACATTCAAACTGTAGGCTACATTACTATTAGCCCGAATCTGGAAAGCTACTACCTGCTGAAGTACTTTCTTTATTACAACGTAATGGCATACATTTAGAGTAGCTTCAACACTTCAGACAAAACCATTGATGTCTTCAAGACTTTGATTTGTGCAGGTGTTTAATGTCCAGAGTCTTCGCTCTGAAGTGTTGCAAAAATAAATGACTCTGTTGTGCTGTGTCTCCTATAGGGTAGACTTGGTGGTCCACTCTTTGAAGGACTTGCCCACGACTCTGCCTCCTGGCTTTACCATAGGAGCAGTGCTAAAGTAAGTCGAAACCATAGTGCCTCTGTAAGGATCCACAGAGAAATCAAACACACTCTCCTTAATTCATCTGGGCCTCTTTTGTTTGTGTTTTAGACCTTTGAACATACTGATTCGGTGTGAAACACTATCAGTTTTACTCACATATTGTAATATATTGAAAGTTCTTTCTTTCAAAGTTTATACAGGTTTCATCATTATTTAATTGACTATGTAGATTTGAAATCATGATCTAGCTAGCGTGTGTAGACATTTACTTTGAATACTCCAAGCGCACTAGAGTTCGTCACTTTCTGAATATCTACTATTGAAGTAGGATTGTCTTCACCACTACTGTGTAATGGTCAATAGTTGTTTTTCTTCCTGTTCTTTTAAGGCGGGAGAACCCCCATGATGCAGTCGTCTTGCATCCCAAAAACATGGGCAAATCTCTCGACACCCTGCCCGAGAAGAGGTACGAAACACAGTTGAATCTTACTCATGACATTGTTTGAAGATTCTTTTCCTATCTGTTTTAAAGGAGTGGCTTGACATTGATCTTGATGGGTTTGTTTCGTAGTGTGATAGGCACAAGTTCGCTGCGACGGGCTGCTCAGCTAAAGAAAAGATTCCCCCACCTTGAGTTTAAAGATATTGTATCCTTTCACTCACCGCCACTCACAGTATAGCGAAATATCAAAACAGGATCTTCATTTCAAATCTGATGCACATCATATCAGTCATGACTACATCTATAGAGGGTTGTGAGTTTGTTTCCTTAGTGGGTTTTTTTCCAGCGAGGAAACCTTAACACGAGGTTGAAGAAGCTGGATGAAAAGGACGACTTCTCTGCCATTATTCTGGCTGCAGCTGGACTGAGTCGCATGGGCTGGGAGAGCCGAGTCAGCCAGGTAGCTTCTTCCAACATTCCACTTCACAACACCTTGTCCATACCAAGATTAATCTTAATTCATAAAGATTCAATTGTATGTGGTTTATAGACAATATGTAAGCCTACTGTATACAGTGCCTTCGGAAAGCATTCAGACCCCTTGACTTTTTCCACATTTTGTTATGTTACAGACTTATTGATGAAATATTTTTTTCTCAGCAATCTACACACTACCCCATAATGACAAAATGCAAAAAGGTTTTTAGAAATGTTTGCAAATGTATTAAAAATAAAAACAGAAATACTTTATTTACATAAGTATTCAGACCCTTTGCTATGAGACTAGAAATGGAGGCCAGGTGCATCCTGTTTTCATTGATCATCATTGAGATGTTTCTACAACTTGGTTGGAGTCCTCCTGTGGTAAATTCAATTGATTGGACATGATTTGGAAAGGCACACACCTGTCTATATAATGTCTATACAGTGCATGTCAAAGCAAAAGCCAAGCCATGAGGTTGAAGGAATTGTCTGTAGAGCTCCAAGACAGGATTGTGTCGAGGTACAGATCTGGGGAAGGGTACCAAAACATTTCTGCAGCATTGAAGGTCCCCAAGAACACAGTGGCCTCCATCATTCTTAAATGGAAGAAGTTTGTAATTAACCAACATTTTTCCTAGAGCTGGCCGTCCAGCCAAACTGAGCAACCGGGGGAGAAGGGCCTTAGTCAGGGAGGTGACCAAGAACCCGATGGTGACTCTGACAGAGCTCCAGAGTTCCTCTGTGGAGATGGTTGTCCATCTGGAAGGTTCTCCTATCTCTGCAGCACTCCACCAATCAGGCCTTTATGGTTGAGTGGCCAGATGGAAGCCACTCCTCAGTAAAAGACACCGGACAGCCTGCTTGGAGTTTGCTAAAAGGCACCTAAAGACTCTCAGACCATGAGAAACAAGATTCTCTGGTCTGATAAAACCAATATTGATCTCTTTGGCCAGAATGACAAGAGTCATGTTTGGTAGAAACATGGCACCATCCCTACGTTGAAGCATGGTGGTGGTGGCAGCATCATGCTGTGGGGATGTTTTTCAGCGGCAGCGACTGGGAGGCTAGTCAGGATCGTGGAAAAGATGAACGGAGCAAAGTACAGTGAGATCCTTGAAGAAAACCTGCCCCAGAGCGCTCAGGACCTCAGACTGGGGCAAAGGTTCACCTTCCAACAGGACAACAACCCTAAGCACACAGCCAAGACAATGCAGGAGTGGCTTCGGGGCAAGTCTCTGAATGTCCTTGAGTGGCCCAGCCAGAGCCCGGACTTGAACCCGATCAAACATGTCTGGAGAGACCTGAAAATAGCTGAGCAGCAACGCTGCCCATCCAACCTGACAGAGCTTGAGAGGATCTGCAGAGAAGAATGGGAGAAACTCCCCAAATATAGGTGTGCCAAGCTTGTAGCGTCATACCCAAGAAGACTCAAGACTGTTGAAGCACCTTTGGCAGCGAATACAAAGTACTTAGTAAAGGGTCTGAATACTTATGTAAATGTGATATTTCAGTTTTTTAGTTTTATTACATTTGCAGAAAAAAAAGAAATACGTTTTTGCTTCGTCATTTTTGGGTATTGTGTGTAGATTTGATGAGGGGTAAAAAACGATTGAATCCATTTTAGAATAAGGCTGTAACGTAAGAAAATGTGTAAAAAGTCAAGGGGTCTGAAAACTTTACGAATTCATTGTATCTTTAATTTGTGTCTTTGCATTTGAAGATCCTGGGCCCTGAGGACTGTATGTACGCTGTTGGACAGGTGGGTAGATTTATTTTATGAAGGAGAAATTGACAACTTTAACTCTTATACCTGTGGTACTTATTCCATTGTGTAATAACAAAAAACGCTGAACTGTTATTAAAACTGAACATTTTATCTTGAAAGGGTATATCACAGTTGCTAACCCATTATCACCAGGCCTTCGTCCGAGACCCCTTTTTGGCACTGTATACAGTTGAAGTCGGAAGTTTACATACACTTAGGTTGGAGTCATTAAAACTCTTTTTTCAACCACTCCACACATTTCTTGTTAACTAACTATAGTTTTGGCAAGTCGGTTAGGACATCTACTTTGTGCATGACACAAGTAATTTTTCCAACAATTGTTTACAAACAGATTATTTCACTTATAATTCACTGTATCACAATTCCAGTGGGTCAGAAGTTTACATACACTAAGTTGACTGTGTCTTTAAACAGCTTGAAAATGATGTCATGGCTTTAGGAGCTTCTGATAGGCTAATTGACATCATTTGAATCAACTGGAGGTGTACCTGTGGATGTATTTCAAGGCCTACCTTCAAACTCAGTGCCTCTTTGCTTGACATCATGGGAAAATCAAAAGAAATCAGCCAAGACCTCAGAAAAACAATTGGAGACCTCCACAAGTCTGGTACATCCTTGGGAGCAATTTCCAAATGCCTGAAGGTACCACGTTCATCTGTACAAACAATAGTGCGCAAGTATAAACACCATGGGACCACGCAGCCGTCATACCGCTCAGGAAAGAGACGCGTTCTGTCTCCTAGAGATGAACGTACTTTGGTGCAAATCAATCCCAGAACAACAGCAAAGGACCTTGTGAAGATGCTGGAGGAAACAGGTACAAAAGTATCTGTATCCACAGTAAAACGAGTCCTATATTGACATAACCTGAAAGCCCGCTCAGAAAGGAAGAAGCCACTGCTCCAAAACCGCCATAAAAAAGCCAGACTAAGGTTTGCAACTGCACAAGGGGGCAAAGATCGTACTTTTTGGAGAAATGTTCTCTGGTCTGATGAAACAAAAATAGAACTGTTTGGCCATCGTTATGTTTGGAGGAAAAAGGGGGAGGCTTGCAAGTTGAAGAACACCATCTCAACCGTGAGATGTATTGTATTGTCAATCTTGTTTTGTATTTAACGCCACTTTAAATGTGTACATGACACTACAACAAAATTTCCCCATGGGGACAATAAAGTAAGTAAGTAAGTGAAGCACGGGGGTGGCAGCATATTGTTGTGGGGGTACTTTGCTTCAAGAGGGACTGGTGCATGTCACAAAATAGATGGCATCATGAGGAAAGAAAATTATGTAGATATTGAAGCAACATCTCAAGAAATCAGTCAGGAAGTTAAAGCTTGGTCGCAAATGGGTCTTCCAAATGGACAATGACCCCAAGCATACTTCTAAAGTTGTGGCAAAATGGCTTAAGGACAACAAAGTCAAGGTTTTGGAGTGGCCATCACAAAGCCCTGACCTCAATCCTATGGAACATTTGTGGGCAGAACTAAAAAAGCGTGTGCGAGCAAGGAGGCCTACAAACCTGACTCAGTTACACCAGCTCTATCAGGAGGAATGGGCCAAAATTCACCCAACTTATTGTGGGAAGCTTGTGGAAGGCTACCCGAAATGTTTGACCCAAGTTAAACATGTATGTAAACTTCTGACCCACTGGGAATGTGATGAAAGAAATAAAAGCTGAAAGAAATAATTCTCTCTACTGATATACTGACATTTCACATTCTAAAAATAAAGTGGTGATCCTAACGGACCTCAGACAGGGAATTTTTACGAGGATTAAATGTCAGGAATTGTGAAAAACTGAGTTTAAATGTATTTGGCTAAAGTGTATGTAAACTTCCGACTTCAACTGTATGTGAGAATTAGAATTTTCACAATGGTCTTAACTGACTGAGGGTCCATTGCTTGGCTGTATTCCAGGGGGCTATTGCCATTGAGGTGCGGGCCAAAGACAAGGACATCCTGGAGATGGTGTCTGTTCTGCACGACCCCAACACGGTCCTGCGCTGTATAGCAGAGCGAGCCTTCCTCAGACGACTGGCAAGTCTCACTCTGTCTCCTAGATATTTTATTACAGTGTGTCCAGTGTATCTGTGAATTGTTGGCTGCTAGTGGATTGTTGATGCTACTTAATGTAGATACTCGTATAGGACCAGTTTCCCAGACTCAGACTGGCCTGGGTCTAATCCTGGACTGAAAAGCATGCTCAACGGAGAATCATCACTGAAAGGGCTTTTTAGTCTAGGACGAGGCCTAATCTTTGCCTAGGAAACCGGCCTTTGAGGTACAATTGCAAGTGAAAGTAGAAGTCTTTACATTAAAAAGAATATAAAGTAATGGTAAGCTTTATAATTATGTCACATAAACAGTACTTAAAGGGGCAATCCGGAGTTGAAATAATCACAACGCGTACACCCCACCTCTATTTTGGTAAAAAGCTGATGGAGGGGTCTGGAGAAATGTAACCACTCACAAATTCGTAGACAGAGCTATGACTAACCATCTAAGATTTAAAATGATAGTTTTAAACATGTTCGGAGGCAATACAGTGTTTTAAAAAATATATATTTACAATGTTTACAAACATTGGAGTAGAACAAGTTTTGTGTTCTGATTGGGTACGACAGTTGAACTAAGCTCATGAGACATTTCTAAGTTATATTCCTCAATAATAAATGGGTATAAATCATTACAGTGCATCAGTATACTGATCAGTACACCACTGGGCCGAACACCCTGCCATTCAGACGGTGTCAGAGGAAGGCCCTAAAACTTCATGCATCCAGCCACCCAAGTCATAAACTGTTCTCTCTGCTACCGCACGGCAAATGGTACCGATGCACCAAGTCTGGAACCAACAGGACCCTGAACAGCTTCTACCCCCAATAAACTGAACAAAAATACTGAGGAGTATTTCTGTCTGTACTAAAGCCCTTTAGTGGGGAAAAACTCATTCTGATTGGCTGGGCCTGGCTCCCCAGTGGGTGGGCCTATGCCCTGCAAGTCATGTAAAATTCACACATTAGGGCCTAATGAATGTATTTCAATTGGCTGATTTCCTTATATGAACTGTAACTCTGTAAAATCTTTGCAATTGTTGCATGTTACGTTTATATTTATGTTCAGTATAGTTAGTTAAATAGTTAACCAATAGCTACCTGGACTATCTGACCATTTTTTGGCTCATCACATACACCGATGCTACTGTTTATTATCTGTCCTGTTGACTAATCACTTTCTTCCTAGTTATACAGTATGTACATATCTACCTCAATTACCTCATACCCCTGCACATCGACTCGGTACTGGTACTCCGGTGTATATAGCAAAGTTATCATTACTCATTGTGTATTTATTATTACTTTTATTATGACGTGTTATTACTTTTCTATTATTTCTCTATTTTATTTTTCTCTGCATTGTTGGGAAGGGGTCGTAATCAAGCATTTCACTGTTAGTCTACACCTATTGTTTACGAAGCATGTTACAAATACAATTTTATTTCATTAATTTATCATTTTAAAAATGTATGCAGCTACTGCAGATTACCCCCTTGTAACCAAATGTCAATATTTTCTTGTATGTCCCATTATACTTGTCTGTCTACACTCCAGTGTAATCACTTTCGCTTGTTGTAGGAGGGGGGTTGCAGTGTACCAGTTGCTGTCCACACTGAAGTCAAGGACTCTCAGGTAAGGGCTTATGACACTTGCTAACGCGTACGTGTGCGTCATTGCATATCCATGGTTGCATTCTTGCGTGTATGCTGTTTGTAACTGCTGTGTTCTATTTACCAAAGCTCTACCTGACGGGTGCAGTGTACAGCCTGGATGGTTCAGACAGTCTCAAGGAGACCATGCAGACCAGCATTGCTTCAGACAATAAGGTCCGACTACTGATTTCTCACTCCGTCAGAACACAAAATGAACCTCTTCTCATTAAACGTATCAGCTCACCAAAGGGCTCCCTTCTCAGGGCATATTTATTAGGTTTATTTAAGCCGTCTTTTCCTCTGTGGTAGGTGGAAGAGCGAGTGGATGAGTGGGTCCAGCGAGTTGGCGTCACAGCGAACAACATGCCAGGCCCGGCCCAGGATGCTTCTGAGAAGCTAGGTCTAGACCTGGCCAATCTACTGCTGAGTAAAGGGGCGAAGGAGATCCTTACCGTGGCCAGGGAGCTCAACGATGCGCGATAAACACACTCTGTGCCTCCCGCTGGGTCTGGAGGTGTAACCTGCACTTACCGGTAGTCCATACTCATATTAAAGCTCACACGTGGCTGACTGAGGACTCGTGATATAGAATAGCACCACTAGACCTGGGTTCGAATAGTATGTGTTTTCATTTAGAGTTTGATTTAGCCTGCTTTCAGCGCCAGAACATTAATGTACAGGTAACTGCCAAAATAATGGAAACACTTGAGTAAATGAGGGATACAAAGTATATTAAAACAGGTGCTTCCACAGATGTTTGGTTCCTGAGATAATTAAGCAATTAGGATCCCATCATGCTTAGGGTCATGTATAAAAATACTGGGCAGGCCATAGGATCACAATGCCCTCATCCACAGGGCACGAATGGTCGCTGAATGGTTTGATGAGCATGAAAAACAATGTAAGCCGTATGCCATGGTTATCTCAGTCACCAGATCTCAACCCAATTGAACACATGGGAGATTCTGGAGCGGCGCCTGAGAGTGTTCCCCACCACCATCGACAAAACACCAAATGATGGAATTTATCGTGGAAGAAGGTTGTCGCCTCCTGCTAATAGAGGTGCATTGAAGATGTTCTGGCTCGTCTCGAAACATATGGTGTTTCCTTTATTTTGGCAGTTACCTGTACACACATTGAGGGACTCCATTTCTAACTGTTGTTGGGATCATGCTACCTCTTTCATCAACAGAGCTCTGATAACCTGGTTTGATGAATGACGTGTGTGACACATTAGTGATGTCTGTTGAACAGACCCAGAACATGCAAGCTACAGTGACAAACTCTAGCTTATGAGTACTGTCAGACCAAGCCCACCTGTCTACAACACCAGAGCGACTATTGTTATTATTACGTGTATATATATTTTTTTCCCTTGATCGATGGAATACTATAAACAAGCGATAAACACTGGTTACCGTACAAAAATTAAATGTTGGATACCTGTGACATTTTCCTTTCAATGTGTTCACATAAGTTTAATGTGTTTTGGATCCTGGGAGGATTTTTATTGCTTACTTGTTTTGCTATACCAATTTTAAGAATATAAAGCAGTGTACAATAACACCCAACAAACGTCATCTGCGTACTTAAAAACAGGCCCTGTGTTCATAAAGCGTCCCAGAGTAGGAGAGCTGATCAGGTACTCCCTGGCCATGTAATCTTATTCATTATGGCAAATCTGATCCTAGATCAGCACCCCTATGCTGAGACACTTTATGAATACGCGCACAGGTTTGGTATGTTCACTGTGTGTACTTGATCCAGCCTACTAGTCCACGACTTCAGAATTGAACAAGTATTCCATAACCATCCCACTAGATATTGCTCATATGGTAACTATGTGTGTGTGTGTTATGAAGAAAATAGAGAAATTAATTGAATTTAGTTGTAGGCTACCTTTTAGATATGTTGTGTCATTTGTTAACAAACCTTATGCAGTCAGATAGCATAGTTTTGTGCCTTACTTTAGTTTCTGTCTATATGGCTGCTGTGTGTACAGCTTTGCTTACAACCTAATTACCTTGATCTACAAATATGCCTTTTCCTCGTACCCCTTGAGCCTGCACAGGTTTTCCTCATTGTGACCCCTCTAACTTATATTTTTGCAGAATTCATTATGTTGCATCATGTTATATTAAGTGGTGTTATGTTGTCTGACTATCGATACTTGAAAGGCATAGAGAGGGTGGTTGTGCCATATTTCTGTTTTGCAGCTTTCTGCTTTCCGCTGTAGTGCTCAGACGTTTTAAGAAGATGCTGGTCAAATGATACTTGCCATACCATCTATTCGTTCAATATCGCAGCATTCATCATGATATGACAGAATGTGGAAATGTATTGCAATCTGAAAGCTTGATGCTTTGCTTTGTCACCTTCATTAATTCTGTCATAAAAAGGAGGCGGCCTCAATTAAAGCCACTTGTTACTCTCTAGCTTGTACATTGAAAGTATTTTATTTGATTCGTAGTTTATTATTCAACCAATGTTTGGTAGAGCAGCAGAGTTTTCAAATAAGCGTGTTCATTTTCTTAATCCTCTTCGTTCTTCTCGGTCTTAAAGGAGCAATCGGCAAGCGCTTCATCCATTTTGGGACTTCTGAATTCATTAAATGTACCCATTGATTCTTGAAGAATATAACTTCTAAATGCCTCACAAACTTAGTTCAACTGTCGTACCCCATCAGAACCCAAAAGATAAGCTTTTTTCACTCCAATGTTTGTAAACAAAGTAAATATAAACAAACATGCCTCAAAATATGGGTAAAACTATAATTGTAATATCATGGATGGTCAGTCCTTGCATCCATAGCTCTGTCTATGAATTTGAGAGGGGTTACAACCCTATCCCTCAGCTTTTTACCGAAACAGGCGTGGAGAAAACACATCGTTATTGTTTCGACTGCTGATTGACGCTTTAAAGGGAAAGTTCACTATTTTACAAATTAACATTAGATGGTTGGTTCCTCACCCTGAAAGTGATCTGGCCTAGGAAAAGCTAATCCATGTTTAGGTTTTCTTTTAAATAGCCACTACAAACTTAAGATAACTTTGGCCACCGAAGCTAAAAATCAACAGAAGTGTTGGGGGCTACCACAGCAGGTTCATCAGACAATGGAAGCGTCTTGTTCACATTGACAGTTTGAAGTGACTCAAATCATATTTTCTTGCATGTCCGATTTGAATCTGTTGACAGTTTGACAAGAACATGTGGTAGCTAACTAGCTTGACAATTGTTTACAAACAAATTAGTGAATGTGCTAGAAAGCTAAACCGCTAACTAGTTAGCTAGTTGCCTGCTGTGGCTAGCTAGCTGACTGCTGTGGATAGCCAAAAAGTACTCGTTTTGAAACTTGGATAATCTTATCCTTTGAGGCTTTCAAAGTGTTCTTACACTATGATTTTCAACATTCAACGCAACTGGTAAACGTCCATGGCAGGCATTGTTGTCACCTTAGCTTGCAACATAACTTCTGAGTGATAGGAAGCACGAGCGCCACCACCAATCAGCCTACACCACTGAACACACACCCTTAGTTGCTGTAACAACTAGCATAGCCATGTCAGCAAATGACTGCTGTCTGAACACACACAAATCCGATTTGGTCACTTGTAACTTGCTATTTGGACAGTCAGTATTCCTAAACTGATTTCAGAAACAAAACTGATTTGAGCATTAAAGCCTGCAGTATGAACTAGGCTTAATTGTCTACTGACTTTAAGTTACTCCCTGCAGTTTCCACATGGCTCCTTGTCAGATCCCTTTGTTCGGTCATACAGGCTGGTGGCAATGTCGGTCATATGACATGCAGTTCCTCACTATCAGCTTGATGGGACATCTAGATCAGCTATTTGCAGTAATATAGTTAGTTTACAAAGCATATACTGAACACTACAAGAACTAAAGTGTGTGGACACCTGCTCGTTGAACATCTCATTCCAAAATCATGGGCATTAATATGGAATTTGTCCCCCCTTTACTACTATAACGGCCTCCACTCTTCTGGGAAGGCTTTCCACTAGATGTTGGAACATTGCTGCGAGGACTTGCTTCCATTAAGCCACGAGCATTAGTGAGGTCGGGCACTGATGTTGGGCGATTAGGCCTGGCTCGCAGTCGGCGTTCCAATTCATCCCAAAGGTGTTCGATGGCGTTGAGGTCAGAGCTCTGTGCAGGCCAGTCTAGTTCTTCCACACCGATCTCGACAAACCATTTCTGTATGGACCATGTTTTGTGCACAGGAGCATTGTCATGCTGAAACAGGAAAGGGCCTTCCCCAAATTGTTGCCACAAAGTTGGAAGCACAGAATCGTCTAGAATGTCATTGTATGTGTAGTGTTAAGATTTCCCTTCACTGGCCTAGCCATAACTATAAAAAACAGCCCCAGCTGGCATTATGCATTGGAGAAGGTAGCATTCTCCTGGCATCCTCCAAACCCAGATTTGTCCGTCGGACTGCCAGATGCTGAAGCATGATTCATCACTCCAGAGAACCTGATTCCACTGCTCCAATCGCAGCGAGCTTTACACCACTCCAGCCGACGCTTGGCATTGCACATGGTGATCTAAGGCTTGTGTGCGGCCATGGAAACCCATTTCATGAAGCTCCCGACAAATAGTTATTGTACTGATGTTGCTTCCAGATGCAGTTTTGGAACTCTGTAGTGAGTGTTGCAAACGAGGACAGACAATTTCTACGCGCAACAGGTACAATTTTCATGTTGTTGGACACAGCATGAATCGAGCCCATGGTGGTGCAATTCAGTGCTGTGCTCTACCGACTGATCCACACAGGGCTACAAGTAGCCAACCATATTGAAGCATCGTGATGACATTCAAAGGGGAATTCATGTTAAAATAGTGACTATATTGTAGCCTTCATTACATTGTAGACAAGGTACCTACCAGGCAGCAGTACCAGCAGGAATGTGGATCTGAGAGCCACCAAAGGTCAACAAAGCACTCTCACATTTCCATTATCAGATTTTGCACCAGTGTTTGCAACTTTTGTGATTCCACCTCTGAGGCCCGCATCATCTTTTTTTCAGCTTGATACATTAATCAATAGCCAAAAGTTGCCGCTAGCTAGCTAGCTAGCAAGCTAGTTATTTGCTTGCCAGCCATAGTTAACGTGGCCAGTTCTGGTCAGTGATATGGTATCGTCACAATTAGCTAAGTAACTAGCTAACAACAAACTTATCAGTTATAGAAAGGGCAAGTTATGATAAACAAAAAGCTAGCTAGCTCGCTACCGTCCATGGTATTGCAGCTGCATGACTGCAAGACGTCCCCTGCAGCACAAGAACACTAACTCAACACCATCACCCCCATGGCAGACTGAAGACAGCGGTGCAGAATACCTCAAGATAAAAAGGTAATATTGTCACGCCCTGACCTTAGAGATCCTTTTTATGTCTCTATTTTGGTTGGTCAGGGCGTGAGTTGGGGTGGGTATTCTATGTTTTTGTTCTATGTGTTTGGCCGGTGTGGGTCTCAATCAGAGGCAGATGTCTATCGTTGTCTCTGATTGAGAACCATACTTAGGTAGCCTTTTTTTCACCTGTGTTTTGCGGGTAGTTGTCTTCTGTTTTGTGTGAGTACCTGACAGAACTGTTGCGTTTTGTTTCAGTGTTCAGGTTATATTAAACATCATGAACACGTACCACGCTGCGCTTTGGTCTAATCCTTCTTCCTCAGACGAACATCGTTACAAATATTCAATATCTGTAAGTTTGACTAAATATTAGCACTTCACTCCACATACTCATTGGCAATAACCTTCAATCTGGATAACAACACAAAACACATTATAAGGCTTGAGAAATGTATCAACCAATATCACCAATACAAACAACACCAAAACATGTCAGAGCGTAAGCATGGAGAACCAATCCCCAAAACAAAAGGAGACTCCTTGACGGACACAGATGTCACCTTCAAATAATATTTTTGCCAAAGATTATATCGCCGCCGGGCTGGGCAACCTGAGCTTTTGCTATCTACATTCATTAATTGTGTCTAATTAAATACATTTTATTTTATTCATACATTTTACTTCATTCAACATTTGTTTAACAGTCTTCAAAGAGGTGTTCTCATTTTCTTCGTCCTCATCTTCAATCTTCATTCTTCTTGGTCTTTACCAAGAAAGAACAAGGAACCCATGCCTTTGCACCATATTTCCTATGATGTCAGGGTAAATGTTCATCTTAAAATTAAACGGAATTCAAACAATTAGAGAATTATTACTTAACCATGTTTAAAAAAAAATTGAATTACATAAATTGAGGCACAAACTGTGGCATCTTTTCAAATCACAAAACAGTATTGATCAGAAGCTACTCTCTGTTCCAACATGATCACACAAAATAACATTTACACTGGTTGAAAATCACTGTCACAGAAACCAGCCAAAGCCCACATATTTATCTGCCGATTTAGACGTATTAAGTGAGTGAACCTCCCCGCTAATGATTTAGGTGTTAGTAAGTGACTTAGGGTTAGGTATGGGGTTAGTTAGTGACTTAGGGTGTGGTATGGTAGTGACTAAGGTTCCGGTATGGGGTTAGTGTTTTAGGGTTATGCATGGTAGGGACTGAGGCAAGGGTTAAGCTTAGATTAGAAAACAAAAAACAAACACATCAGAAACAACAACACGCCCGGATTCGTACCTCTGCCACTCGCGGAATGCAAGCTTGGGGTGTACATTGTAATTTTCTGCTAAATGACTTAAATGTAATGTAAATGTCATGCCAAATATTCCATTTTTAGATGCCAATAGACTACGAGTTTAAGTTTCACTTTCTCCACTGGGGGTCACCATTCAGTAATTACTTAGAATGAGGGCCACAACAATTAATTAAGGTAAAGTATGCTGAACAAAAATATATAAACTCAACATGCAACAATTTTAGTTCATATAAGGAAATCAGTCAATTCAAATAAATTCATTAGGACCTAATCTATGGATTTCACATGAACGGGAATACAACTAGGTGCACCTGTGTAATGATCATGCTGTTTAATCAGCTTCTTAATATGCCACACCTGTCAGGTGGATGGATTATCTTGGCAAGGAAAAATGCCCAGTAACGGATGTAAGAGAAGTAAGCTTTTTGTGCATATGGAACATTTCTGGGATCTTTTATTTCAGCTCATGAAACATGGGATATTGCATTTATATTTGCATTCAGTGGAAATGCTTACAAATCAATCGAGATATGCTCAATAATATATTTTTCATTATGAAATTGTGCATGTTGAATAAATTAAATGCTGTATATGAATCATGTCAAACCTAACAGTTTTTTTGTACAATATCTCCATATGAACTTATGTTAGTCATACACGTATGACAATATAGTAGATCGGATAATAGTTTATTGTTAGATAGTGTGTTGTTCTGTTGTGTACACTTGAGAAGGGATAGGAACTCTAGTAAGCCTCACTAGAGAAGTCTCACCTGGATAAAGTAACTTAGAAGCTACAGCAACAACATCAGTGGAACAGGTGCGGGTCTTAAAGGGGACAGTGCAAATAAAAAGTGATGTTGACGTAAACAAAAATCACAATCACTCTATATTGTGAACCCTACTAAAAAGGGTGTTTTATATTGTTTGTCTGTTGTTTAAAGAACATAATTGCATGTTAATTACCAGTTCATTATTCTTATTGAGAATTCACACAATAGATCACAAAACTTTTGAGAAGCACTGCAGGTAAGCCTTATAAGTGAATTCATCAGGAATCAAGTAAGACCCAAGTGCAGACGGTGTGAAGTAACAATGTTTATTGTAACCACAGGGGCAGGCAAACGACAGGTCATGGAAGGCAGGGGCTGATAATCCAGAGCAGAGGCCAAGGTACAGGACGGCAGGCAGGGTCAGAGACAGGCAGTGGTCAGGCCAGCGGGTACAGGGTCAGGACAGGCAAAGGTCAAAAACCAGGAGGATGAGAAAAAGAGAGACTAGGGAAACCCAGGCGCTGAGACAAACCGCTGGTAGGCTTGAACAAACGAGACGAGGAAGATGGGAAGATGGGCGACACCTGGAGGGGCTGGAGACAAGCACAAGGACAGGTGAAACAGATCAGGGCGTGACAGAATTCTTGAATCGACACACATCTTTTTTCGATAAAGATGAACCAATTTAATGAGGGCTTTTTAGAATTACACAGTGGCATTGAACTTGTTTGCTTCATTACGCCCAGAAGAGCCTTTCATCCAAAGAACACCTTCCATTCTAACATTGGAAGCCGAGGAGCACTCCTACCACCAACCATGCATGACCTGGTGGTAGGAGTGCTAAATCTAAGACCGTATTAAACAAATTACCAATAAATAACCACGTTGCCTTTGCATGCCTTGTGTGTGTGTGTGTGCATGTGTGTGTGACAGTGCTCCTCCCTCCAGCTTGCTCCCTTTTGATGAGGTCAGGGATGTAATCAGTTAATTCATTTCTATAGAACAGCATCATTACTTTGAGGTGGTTGATCCATCCAAACAAGAGCATGCTACCGTAGGTCCATTTGATGTAAACTGAATAGGGGCTCTGGTTATGTACACAAGTTAATGTTAGTGATTAGGGGCTACGGCCCCTAAAGGTACCTGTATTGTATTATTACTATATTCCCAGAGCTCTGGCTATGTGGAGTATAGGGATCTAAGTCTCACATAGAATAGTCTGGTTAAGGAAGAGTTCATATACAGAAGGTCATTTGAGTGAACTATCTGTTATGTGAAGTTATCCAGTCTGTTTATTGTTCTTGATTATTCTGCGGATCAATTCCCTCCCCTCATCCCGCAGCTCGCAAATCTTTATCCTGCTCTCTCTCTGCTCTGCCTTTGAATATATCTTATGATGCTCCAGAATGATGGCCCCAGAGTTCTAATTCCTAATTCAATGACACGCCCTGACCTTAGAGATCCTTTTTATGTCTCTATTTTGGTTTGGTCAGGGTGTGAGTTGGGGTGGGTATTCTATGTTCTATGTTTTGTATTTCTTTGTGTTTGGCCGGGTGTGGTTCTCAATCAGAGGCAGCTGTCTATCGTTGTCTCTGATTGAGAACCATACTTAGGTATCCCTTTTTTCCACCTGTCTTTGTGGGAAGTTGACATTTTTTTAAGGCACATAGCCTTTGAGCTTCACGGTTTGTTTTTGTAGTGTTTATTGTTTTTTGTCGGCGTCATTCTAAAATAAAGAGAAAATGTACGCTCACCACGCTGCACCTTGGTCCTCTCCTTTTAACGACCGTGACATTCAATGGTTCTGGTCCTGTGCCTAATCACCAATGTAGACTACCATTTTGTCAACAAATATGCCCCTACACCAAATAATATTGTAAATAAATCTATAGTGGGCTCTTTACAATAACTTTGCTTCTCCACCAGGGGTCACCATTCCAGTATGTAACAACTTAAATGGAGGGCCACACCAATTTTGATATAGAATGAAGGCATGCTTCCAAATCATTCAAAGTAGCTCAATAACGATTTTTTTTATTATGAAATTGAGCATGTTGATTTGTTAGATATAATAATTTCCAACCAAACAGCCTTTTGCAATATACAGTGCATTCGGAAAGCATTCAGACCCCTTGACTTTTTACAAATGTTGTTACTTTACAGCCTTAATCGAGAATTCATAAAATATTTTTTCCCCTCATCAATCTACACACAATACCCTACAATGACAAAGCAAAAACAGTTTTTTTTTTTAGAAATGGTTGCAAATCTATTAAAAATAGAAAACAGAAATAGCTTAACATAAGCATTCAGACCCTTTCCTATGAGATTCGAAATTGAGCTCAGTCCATCCTGTTTCCATTGATCATCCTTGAAATGTTTCTCCAACTTGATTGGAGTCCACATGTGGTAAATTCAATTGATTGGACATGATTTGGAAAGGCACACACCTGTTTATATAAGGTCCCACAGCTGACAGTGTATGTCAGAGATAAACCAAGCCATGAGGTTGAAAGAATTGTCCGTAGAGCTCTGAGACAGGATTGTGTTGAGGTACCAATCTAGGGAAGGATACCAGCATTGAAGGTCCCCAAGAACACAGTGGCCTCCATCATTGTTAAATTGAAGAAGTTTGGAACCACCAAGACTCTTCCTAGAGCTGGCCGCCCAGCCAAAATGAGCAATCAGGGGAGAAGATCCTTGGTCAGGGAGGTGATCAAGAACTCGATGGTCATTCTGATAGAGCTCCAGAGTTCCTCTGTGGAGATGGGAGAACATTCCAGAAGGACAACCATCTCTGCATCACTCCACCAATCAGGCCTTTATGGTAGTGGCCAGACGGAAGCCACTCCTCAATAGAAAGCACATGACAGCCCGCTTGGAGTTTGCCAAAAAGCACCTAAAGGACTCAGACCATGAGAAACAAGATTCTCTGGTCTGATGAAACCAAGATTGTACTCTTTGGCCTGAATGCCAAAGGTCTGGAGGAAACCTGGCTCCTTCCCTACAGTGAAGCATGGTGGTGGCAGCATCATGCTGTGGGGATTTTTCAGCTGCAGGGACTGGGAGCCTAGTCAGGATCAAGGGAAAGATGAACGAAGCAACGTACATTGAGATTCTTGATGAAAACCTGCTCCAGAGTGCTCAGGACCTCAGACTGGGGCAAAGGTTCACCTTCCAACAGGACAACAACCCTAAGCACACAGCCAAGATAACGCAGGAGTGGATTCGGAACAAGTCTCTGAATGTCCTTGAGTGGCTCAGCCAGAGCCTGGACTTGAACCCGATCTAACATCTCTGGAGAGACCTGAAAATAGCAATGCAGCGACACCTCCCCATCCAACCTGATTGAGCTTGAGAGGATCTGCAGAGAAGAATGGGAGAAACTCCCCAAATGCAGGTGTGCCAAGCTTGTAGCGTCATACTCAAGAAGACCCGAGGCTCAAGACCCGTCATACTCAAGAAGACCCGACCCGATCGCTTCCAAAGGTGCATCAACAAAGTTCTGAGTAAAGGGTCTTAATACCTATGTAAATATGATATTTCAGTCATTTTATAAAATTTTTGGGTAAAAAAATGTTAAACCTGTTTTTGCTTTGTCATCATGGGGTACTGTGTGTAGATCGATGAGTAAAAAAAGGATTTAACAAAATGTGGAAAAAGTCAAGGGATCTGAATACTTTCCGAATGTACATACTGTATCTTATCTCCATATCAACCTACAGTACATTATGTACACACTTATGAAGATATAGTAGATCTGATCATGCTTTATTGTTAGATAGTGTGTTGGTGTATACACTTGAGAAGTCATCTGAACTCTAGTAACCTCCAGCCTCACCCAAAGTAACCTAGACTCTGCAGCATCAGCATCAATGGAACAGGTGCCGGCCTTAAAGGGGCATTGGATGTGGACATAAACCAACAAGTCCTCAGAATAAAGCATGTACGTTGTGAGGGAACACGGAGTGTGGTTTACCTTCATCTGTAATTGATTGAATGATGGCGTACATCTTCCCCACACCCCACACACCAGGAGTCAGTGCAGACAAATTCCTGCCCTGCAGCTGTGGAGGGACACGAAATGACAACGAAACAATGCAACAGTGGACGTTGGTGAATTTTCAGGTGTTCAAGCCTCAACTTGCCATGCAGTGTTCCGAGGGCTGAGACGGTCTCTTGGAAATGCAGCCCCCAGTCAACTAGCTGTGGCACGTTGCCATTATCATCACATCCCTGCATTTATCTGTGGAATTCAATGTTGTCTCCAACAACCTAAAGGAACAACAATATTATGAACATTGCTTGAAGATATAAAACACATACACAAACGCATGCGTAGAGACACCTACAAACACACACAGATACACACACAGGCACAAACACAGCCACGGTTGTGCAACATTCAAGATGTCACAGACATTCTCCTCATTCTTGTCAGCCCTCATAGTTTGCAATAGTTTTGAGATGTAGGCTAACAGACCTACGTTTCAGAGAAAGGGGGCAAGCTGGGGGACAAGACTGGTCTGATACAACTGATTTAGGCTATACATAGGCCTACATAACATAGATTATAAAATGGCAAAAAAATAGATATAAAATAGGCCAATCTATCCCTGCATAGCTACATTAAATTTCCATTTCTAAGATATTAGAAACTATTACTATAAGACTATTCTGCCGATTATCCGTTGATGTAGTGTACAGTTTACATAACTTCCCTTGTCATCCTGAATTAAGATGAATGGATCAGTATTTCCAAGAACAATGTAGCAGGCAGCATGGCCTCGATTTTTTCCCATGAGAAGTAGTCCTAGCATCCATAGCTCTGTCTATGAATTTGAGAGTGGTTACATTTCTCCAGTCCCATCCATCAACTTTTTAGCTAAACAGTGGCGGGGTGTTCTTTGATATTGTTTCAACTACTGATTGACGCTTTAACATCTCGCCTCAAAACCGACCCCTGGTCCACACCCAGAACGCCCGCGAGGAACGCCTTAGGACACAGGCAGAGAGCGCTGAATGCTAGAAGCGGGCAATACCTTGACTGTGTAGCCTAGCAGCCTGTGTTGCGGTACGCAGTGTGAAGATAGGCTGAATACCGTCAGAAAAAGCTAACTTATTGGGAAGCCGCGAATGTAAGGTCTGTCATTGCATCAGTTGTCCTTTAATTTAGTTGAACGTTGCATTTTGTCACAGAACCCCAGGTTGGGCTATCCATTCATTCTCTTTCCGAAATGGGACTCTGAATGACTGGTAGTCGTCACATCTCGGAAATGAGAGTGGATCTTTCTATTTCAGGACAGATCTGCCAGTTCTAGCGCACCTAAGGATTTAGAAGAAGAGAGCAAGCATCGCATCCTAATCGTAAAGACGCATCAACATGGACCAGACGTTATTATAATCCGCATGTGCTGCTTGACATCGAACGTCACCTGTCATTTCTGTTATTTTATATGATTCAATCATTATTTTTTAACAAGAGCTGTTAAATTAACCCTGTCTTGTCTTAATTCACATGATAGAGGAAGGAACAGAACACATTCCTCTTATCCTGAGTTAACTTCAGGTGAGTTATTTTTTAACGATTTTTAAAATGATTATTATGAAGTATTATGACATTTGTCATTGTATCAAAGTTAATCCGATGCATTTATTACATATCCACTAACAGAAAACGGTCATTTAAATGGTAATTTTAGATATTATCAACGGTAAAAAAAAAATACAACTCTGAAACGTTATGGTGCTTTGTGGGAAAAGTTATGGTATATTATGGTAAATTGTGAGAAAATTGCTCTTTTTAAAATGGTACTGTAATTCCACTCCACAGAATATAATACTGTACCATATCTTTGGAGCGCCAAAAACCTTTTGACATGGTGCATGGTGCATGGTATTGTTGTTTCTGGCTCATTAATTTATTTTGAGGGGTGCCTTGTATGAGGCTATATTTGTTGCATCCATGAGGGGGGAATGCTGTACCAATTTAACGCCCTATCTGATTATAGTAGCCCCATCAATTTAAAATGTAGCGATTTAGAGAGTTTATTAGTCACATTCACAAGGTTGCAGATGTAAATGCAGGGTACAGAGAAAATCTTAAACTCTGATCTGCAACAGTACAGGTCAAAGGGAAGTGAATGAACAGTAAAAAAGAACAATAATAATATATACATATTTACAACTGTAACATGGTAAAATACCATTGGGGTGAGGGCAAGGTAAATATCTGATTTGGGGGGCTCTCCATAGGGGGAGCAACAGGGGAAGAGTCCAGGGGTGCAGTAGGGGGACAGGCAGAGCAGGTATCTGATTAGTGGTGGCTATTAGGCAGCCTGATGGTCTGGGTGTCGAAGCTATTGGCCATTCTTTCAGTTTTTTCCCATGATGATCCTATACTGCCTGCGTCTGAGTGATGGAAGCAGAGAGAACAGTCCGTGGCTCGGATGGCTGGGGTCCCTGATGACCTTCCTGGCCTTCCTGCGACACCTGGTGTTGTAGGTGTCCTGGAGGGCAGGCAGTGTGCTCCCATTGGTGCATTTGGCTGAGCGTACCGCCCTCTGTAGCGCCTTGTGGTCGGCAGTGATACCAAGTTGCCGTACCAAGCTGTGATGCAGCCCAACAGTATGCTCTCTATGGTGCCCCTGTAGAACACTGCGAGGTTCCTCAGGGACAGATCACATTTTTTCAGCTTCCTGAGGTTGAAAAGTCGCTGTCGTGCCTTTTTCACCACCGTGTCTGTGTAGTTTGACCATTTAAACTCCCCGGAGATGTGTACACCGAGGAACTTAAAGTTTTTGACCGTCTCCACGGCGGCCCCGTTGATGAGGATGGCCAGCCTGGTTCCTCCTGAAGTCCACAATCAGTTCCTTTGTTTTGCAGATGTTGAGGGAGAGGTTGTTTACCTTGCACCACTCCGTCAGAGTGTCTACCTCCTCCCTGTAGGCCGTCTCGTCGTTGTTGGTAATCAGGCCTACTACTGTCGTGTCATCAGCGAACTTGATGATGGAGTTAGATGCAGTCGTGGGTATACAGGGAGTACAGAAGGGGACTGAGGACGCACCTTTGCGGGGCCCCCCGTGTTGAGGATCAGTGTGGAGGAGGTAGTTGCCTACTTTCCCCATCTGGGGGCGGTCCATCACGAAGTCCAGGACCCAGTTGCGTAGGGAGCAGCTCAGTCCCAGGGCTGTGAGCTTTGTGGTGAGCTTAGAGGGCACTATGGTATTTAAGGCCGAGCTGTAGTCGACGAACAGCATCCTCACATATGCATTTGTTTTGTCCAGGTGGGTGAGGGCAGTGTGCAGTGCAATGGCGATTACGTCGTCCGTGGATCTGTCGGGATGGTAGGCGATTTGGAGACGGTCGAGTGTGTCGCAGAGGGAGGAGGTTATGTGGTCTTTGACTAGCCTCTCAAAGCACTTCAGGATGACGGATGTGAATGCTGCTGGTCGGTAGTCATTCAGTTCAGTTACTGTCCCTTTCTTGGGCACGGGATGATAGTATGAAAATTCCTACAGCCAGAGCTATATCTATCTATAGGGGACAGGTTGGAGTGGCAGCTAGTCTTAAACCTTAAATGGTTGAGCATTTTGGTCCTTTTGGCCTGTTTTGCCCTGTAGTCGCTGCCAGTTTGGAGGCCTTCGTTAAGACGTCTAGAAGTCATTAATATGCTGTAATGTGTAAACACTTTACCTAGCAGCCAACCTGCTTGCATCAATCCCTTGTAATTACAGTAAAATACTGTGAAATACAAACCTCTCCACTCACTGAATTTAGTTAATTTATCCATTCATTCATCCATTAATTAATTCAGATTACGGTAACATTTACTTTTTACAGTATAATACAGTACATTCTACGGTATTGTACTATGTGTCATGACACAGTACTTGCTTTGATACTGTTTTTATATTACAGTAGGTGTACTGTAATATTAAATACAGAATTTTACTTGCACCGAGCTGCCTGTAAAATACTGTCAAATTCATGGTAACCCTTTTACAGTGTAGATATACTGTAGCTATTTTGACTGGTTAATTCACATAGATAGGGTCTAATTGTGAGAAATGGAGCCAATCAGGGACCTGTTTATAAGATATTGTAACATCAGTGGGATGTATTGATTAGCCTAGTGTGTCATGCCATTATTTGTTTTGGACATGATGACATGGGTTAACCGACTCCTTTCAACACAACTGTTTTAACGTGGCAAATCAACGTGTTCTATATGTGGTGGGGGGCTGTGCTGTACAGACAGTTAGAATGTGAGCCTTTCTCCAAATACTCTTCTACGAATTTAGGTCTTACTAGAAAACTACAGTAAGTCATTAGAGACCAAGCCCAYTTCCCTGTTGATCTCATTATTCTTCAGGCAGAGGTTCTACATTACTTATCAAAAAGCTTGCCTTCCTCAGCTCTTAGTTGAAATATGGTAATCTGTTGCTCTCCTTCCTGTGATAACATAGTGATCCAACAAATTCATAAATGTAGTCAGATTGATGTGATATGAAAGTATGATTCATATGACAACAGTAGAGGCTAGACCCGTAGATCCATTTCTCCATCCCATTGTGTTCGCCAGCTCTGTCTTTAGGGTATGTTTTAAAAGTAGTAACTTACTTGAACCCTTCTTGATTTCCTTAACTAACCAACATTTACACACAGTTCGACACTATTAGAAAAAAAGGTTCCAAAAGTTCCTCTACACAGGGACAAGGGTTCTACATGAAACCTTTGTCATCCAAGAAGGTTCTAGGGGTTCTACCTGGAACCATGACATGGTCTTCTACAGAGACAAGCTGAAGAATCATTTAGAACCTTTAAAAAAAAAAAGTGTAGATGGAAATGCACATCTGACCAAAAAAAAAAGTCCTGATTTAAATACTTGTGAAATGAGACACAATTAACCTGGCATTCAAATATAACAGGTAAGATGTTAATATCTTCCTGAACAAAAATGTATGAACATTAACAGATATAGGTGTTATGTAATCCATACGAAGGCATCATAAGGTCCTAACTAGATATGTACTGTAGGCCTGCTATGGGATATTTGGGTTGAATGATCTAAGGCCTGGTAAGTGAGGTCAGTTCAGAAGAGGACAGGCATGGATTAGCCTAGAGTACCGTAGCTTCTAGTTTGGCTGTCATGACTCGTGACATATTAGGCCCACGTAACATGGCTGTATCTTTTGTCAAAGCTGGGTCCCTTGAGACCAATAGGGTTTCCTCTCTCCCCTCTGTCAGTAGAATGTGTGCGCCGAGATTTGTAATAAGGGCAAGTCGAGGATCACACCATTCCCATACATTATTGGAATGCCAGTGGTTGGCAGTGTACCTGTAACGGCTGTAACTTTCCCAAGACTCAGCTCCAGGCCTTAGCTCCCAGCATCAGCTCCCAGCCCTCCCAGATCAAGGGTAAAAGAAAGTAAATGTTAATCCTCAACGGATTAGGGACCCATGAGTGATTAAATGTGACTTCTGTCTTCAGAAAAAAAAAAAGGACAAATTACTATACCACCTTCGTCTGGGAACTTTACAGTGTACTCTTCTAAGAACAGAATCCAGATTACATATCTCTATTTCCATCATCTTTATAATAACGGATTCATCACTTTATTATCACGGAAAATATTGCGTTTCTCAGGCGCTCATCATCTTCCGAGACAATGGAAGTCCGAGGAATACAGTCACCCCTACATGTAATTCCGAAGTTCCCCGGGAACGTTATACAATCCTACAATTCTTATCAAAGTGAAACTACAGCTAGTTCTTATCACAAGCACATATCCCCCTGACAGCTTGAGCAGAACACAATCCATGGTGTTTGACTCTGAGGATTGGGTGGACAGACAGACAGACAGACAGACAGACAGACAGACAGACAGACAGACAGACAGACAGACAGACAGACAGACAGACAGACAGACAGACAAGGACAGACAAAGACAGACAAGACAGACAGACATGCTTGTTCATTGCCTCTGCAGTTAGCCAGTGGTGGTTCCTCTCCTCAAAACAAACCTCCTAGGGACTTGCTGCTCATCAGTGATTTTCTAGTATCAGCACAGCCAACTTTAGACTGCAACCAGATACAGTATGTGCTTCTTGCCAGAGCATAACCATCTAGACCAGATCCACCTTACAGACCCTGTACTTTATGGATAGGAAGGAAGGAAGAATACATTTTGTCGGATGATGTTCTTACCAGCTTGCACAATTGCCGGATTGTGTGGAGTGGCACATTTGGATCCCATTATCCATCGGAATTTGCACCGCCATGTGGTTAAAGGTCATCTTTATTATCCATAGGGAAATTTGGTTTGCAGGCAGGATGAATAACACGACACACAATACAACACAGAGACATGTAAATACAAATAAATAACAAGATATATGGGAAAAATGGGAAATAATGTTTCTTTCCTCCCTCCTGTAGGGCCTCAAAACACCGCTACACCCCCGTTGCCAGAACGGTGGTATGGCTGGATAGATGCATGGACGAAAGCCTCCTGAACCGAATCAGTCAGCATCCCGATGGAGGAAAAACCATCTGTAATGGGAACACAGGAGCCTTCTCTGTTGACAAACTGAGAAGGTGGAGAGAACCACATCACAGAGGCCCAGCGTTTCTCCCATCTGCCCAAGCGTTCGCGGTGGACCTGGAATTCACAGAGCTCTCTACACCATCCGGGAAGGGGCCGTGCTGAGAGAAAGACGAGGTACAGAACATACACCACATTGTCTGGCGACGATCCTCAAACGAACAGATGTATGGGCAGATTTCTATCCCTCTCTCTCTCTCTCTCTCTCCTCTCTCTCTCTCCTCTCTCTCTCTCTCTCTCTCTCTCTCTCTCTCTCTCCCTCTCTCTCTCTCTCTCTCTCACTCTCTCTCTCTCTCTCTCTCTCTCTCTCTCTCTCTCTCTCTCTCCTCTCTCTCTCTCTCTCTCCTCTCTCTCTCTCCCTCTGCTCTCCTCTCTCTCTCTCCCTCTCTCCTTCTTGGCGTCTCTTCTCTCTCTCTCTCTACCTCTCTCATGCGTCTCTTCGGTCTTTCTCTCCTCCTCCTTCTCCTCCTCTCTCCTCTCTCTCTCTTCGTCGTCATCCGTCGCTCTGCTGCCCGCTCTCGTCGCGTCTCGTTCTGCTTCTTTTCTCTTAGCTCTCCTATCGCACTGTGCACATTAAAGGAACACTGTGGGTGAATCTGGATCTGTGCTTCCGAGCCCTCCTTAGGGAGACCCGAGCGCAGCAGGTCAGGCTGTGTGGTGGAGCTGGTAACTCAAGACTCAGGCGATAATAGGCACGCACTGGAATAAAGAATAATCTGTGAAGGAAACACTTCCTTGTGTTTCTTTTCTTTGTTTGTAGCAGGGGATTTTAATTGTTCGTTTTCAGCCCTTATGTTTTGAATTTGGGTATGATAGAGCTTATTCATTTGCAATTTGCCACTACCCATGGCTGTCTGACTTCCATCATTGTCGCTGTCTCGCCCGTTTGTCCACTACCATGGGCTGTTGACTCATCATGTGTCCTGTCTCACCCTGTTTGTCCACTACCCATGGCTGTTGACTTTCATCATTTGCCCTGTCTCACCCTGTTGTGGACTCCCCTATCCCACTTCCCTGTTCATGTCTTTCTGTTGTGACAGGGAGTGTCACTTGGGCCTGCTTTGAAAGTTTGTAGAAGTAGCGATCACTCACCTTGCAGGAGTGCTGCTAATCTGGTGGTGTCTTCGTACTCCACAACCATGCAGGTACAATAGCCAGGAGATTTACCACGTGAATAAAAAAGCAGAGTGGTCTGTGTTCCATTGTCATTAAGTTCACTTCTCCATTCATTTAGCCGAAGTAAACGATTGATGACTCCAGCCCATAAGCTCAAGGCATGCAACCTCTACTGGCAGCCTAAAACCATATAAACCATGGGCTCCTACTATGACAGTCCAGTTTAAAATCGATGTGCTCAATCACTTCCAAACAGCGGAAAGTTATAGAGAGGAGAGAGATCCGGAGAGAGGAGATGACGAGGGGAGAACTGAGAGGAGGAGGGAGAGCGGAGGATGAGCGGACGGAAGAGAGAAAGAGAGAAACGAACTGAGGAGGAAAGAGAACGGGAGAGAGGGACTGTGCGCTAAAGCGAGCAGAGAGACGGGGAGACGGGGCACGAGAAGCGCAGAGAGAGAGAGAGGAAGAGAGAGACAGACTGCCACATCGAGAGAGAGAGACGAGCATTAGCCAGCGAGACGGCACACACCACATCTGTCCTCGACATTCATAAGCCATGCAGTATAGTTGTAGAGAACCTATCCCCTTCAGCCAGCACAGCCAGCCCCCATGCTAATACACACAGCTGTCTCTGAAATCCATGAACACCGATCACAGCTCCTATATGTTTCATTTTGGGGGACCTCATCATTACCGGGTGAAGGGACTTGTGGCTTTACATCCGTATACACAGGGCTGCGTCCCAAATGGCCCCCTATTCCCTATATAGTGCACTACTTTTGACCAGGGCTCTGGGCTCCTATATGTTTCATTTTGGGGGACCTCATCATTACCGGGTGAAGGGACTTGTGGCTTTACATCTGTATACACAGGTGTGTGTCCCAAATGGCACCCTATTCCCTATATAGTGCACTACTTTTGACCAGGGCTCTGGTCAAAAGTAGTGCACTATATAGGGGATAGGGTGCCATTTGGAAACCAGACATAGTCATTAAGAGTGCCATGGTGCCACACACTGAGTGTGTAAGTATCCCCTGGCCTAGCCTAGGAGTTTGACAGGTTTGCAAACAGTTGTCAGTTGCTTTGAATGGCCTAATCCACATCTTACTCTGGGGCTGCATGTACATTGCTGGCAGACAGGGATAGATCAATATAGTAACTGTTTTATGTCCCCCATCATCAAGGAAAAAGCAACGAATCAGTTGATTCTTGCCCAACAAGTCACATGAATTTGGCTGTGTGACAGCCAAGGCATTTCAGTACAGCTAATCTCTTGATAAGAGATACCTGGGTCAGAGAATTAAACTAATTGACTGAGTGTATATGTTGTACTGTGTTTATGTACTGTATGCACCACTGTACATGATGAAGGTTTAGTGGAGCATAGGTTCAAGGTAAGCACAGATGACTGACACAGAGGTATGCCAGCTAGCACACAGACATACTAGTAATCTGTTAAGAAACCAATCTGTTATAAATCCATGGATTTACCATCATCACCCAGTCACAATTAGGCCCAGGAGTTTTTCCAGGAGTTTTTCCTCACCATATGACCTGGCACTAGTTGTACATTAATGAACGGCAGACCTGAAGATCTGAATTTTCAAAGCCATGATCAAATCTCACGCTAGCTGTCAGAGACTAGTAGACCTGTAGCAAAGCCCTGATCTTTGACGAAAAAAAACTCTTCCACTCCCCTTACTAACCGGGCACCTTCCCAAAAGCCACGAGCAAACCTTGAATAAAACACATAAAACACTTTCCATTGTCAGTGTTTGTCATCTTCCCCTCGGTGCAGCAGCATCACTGCCTCTAGATAAATGCACTGCGGACCAGTCTGGTGTCATATAGGCTGGTTCTCTCATTCTACACAGGCTGTCTGATATCACATAGTGGAATGTCAGCTGCATTGAAGGTTGTTTGAAATGTCATTGCCTTATTTAGCATTGCAGTCTGAATCAGACTTTCTCGAGAGCACTCGAGAATAAGTGGCAGATTCCAATTCAATCAAAGCCACGGAGCACATAATGCACGTCTCAGTCTGGTTCACATGCACACACACACACCCACGCATGCACGCGGGCACACACACACACATGCACGCACACCATCCATCCATCCATCCACTGCACTCTCAGTGAGCCATTGATTGATGTGGTGCAGCTAGCTGCTGATAAGCCCTTTTCTAAACAAAGGCATGTGAATAAGTAGCATACTGAAATCTAGCTGAAATCCTGCCTCAAAGGTGTTCCTTAAAATAGACAGCTGAGCTGCTGTGCTGTGTGAGGATATAATGTGGAGAGTTAATAGAACAGTGTGCTTCCTGGAATTTAAAGAGGTCTTAAGCCACGGGGAGCTAACTGAGACAGGAAAAGCACCTGTTTTCCTGCATAATAGCAACATTATATTTTGGCATGCGACAATGTCTTACACTGCTAGTATTCCAGTTTCCTTTAAACTGTTCCCCAAAGCAAATACTAAGATGTAAACACCTCCAGCCTCTTTTTCTCTGTCTGTCTGTCTGTGTGTGTGTGTGTGTGTGTGTGTGTGTGTGTGTGTGTGTGTTGTGTGTGTGTGTGTGTGTGTGTGTGTGTGTGTGTGTGTGTGTGTGTGTGTGTGTGTGTGTGTGTGTGTGTGTGTGTGTGTGTGGACTTGTTGCCCTTTCTTGTCAGGACCAGAATGTCCTGACATGATAAGAAAACAATAACATTTATGAAAAATCTGGACATTTTGCATGTCCTGAAAAGTGAAAAGGCTATTTTAGGTTTGGGGTTAGGGCTAAGGTTAGGTTTAGGGGTTAGTTTTAGGTTTAGGGTTAGGGGTTAAGGTTAGGTTTACGGTTAGGGTTATGTTTAGGGATTTGGGGAAATAGAATTTTGAATGGGAATACATTTTTACTCACCAAAAAGTCTTGACAAGTAACGGAAACACAGCTTTGTGTGTGCATGCACGTGCATGTGTTTAATTCATTTTGACCCTGCCCTAGTATTGTGATCACATCACATGACATCACATGCTGTCATCACCTCACATGACAGAGATCAAGGACAAGGTGGAACTAGCTAATTGGAAATACTCTATAAATACACATACACTATATATACAAAAGTATGTGGACACCCCTTCAAATTAGTGGATTCAGTTATTTCAGCCACACCCGTTGCTGACAGGTGTATAAAATCGAGCACACAGCCATGCAATCGCCATAGACAAACATTGGCAGTAGAATGACCTTACTGAAGAGCTCAGTGACTTTCAACGTGGCACCGTCATAGGATGCCACCTTTCCAACAAGTCAGTTCGGCAAATGTCTGCCCTGCTAGAGCTGTCCTGGTCAACTGTAAGGGCTGTAATTGTGAAGTGGAAACGTATAGGAGCAACAACAGCTGGGCCGCAAAGTGGTAGGCCACACAAGCTTACAGAACGGAACCGAAGAGTGCTGAAGCACGTACATTGTAGCGCGTAAAAATCGTCTGTCTCAGTTTGCAACACTCACTACCGAGTTTCGAAGTGCCTCTGGAAGCAATGTCAGCACAAAAACTGTTCACCGTGAGCTTTATGAAATGGGTTTCCATGGCCGAGCAGCAGCACACAAGCCTAAAATCTCCATGTGCAATGCCAAGCGTCGGCTTGAGTGGTGTAAAGCTCGCCGCCATTGGACTCTGGAGCAGTGGAAACACGTTCTATGGAGTGATGAATAACACTTCATTACCTGGCAGTCCTACGGACAAATCTGGGTTTGGCGGGTGCCAGGAAAACGCTACCTGCCCTAATGCATAGTGCCAACTGTAAAGTTTGGTGGAGAAATAATGGTCTGGGGCTGTTTTTCATGGTTCGGGATAGGCCCCTTAGTTCCAGTAAAGGGAAATATTAACGCTACAGCATACAAAGACATTCAAAGACATGACTCTGATGGTGATGATGATGTGGACTGTAATAACTTGCTGTGACCAGAACAAAAAGGAAATGTCGCCCCGTGATTGGTGGTTGCTGCTCCGAGTCCTTTGACATTTTGTCCGAGCTCTTGGAGAGATCACTAAGAGTTTGCAGTGCTGCTCTGTAATTGAGCCCCTACTGCCGTGGGGCTTTTAGCTGAACCCATAGCCCAGGTCGTGCACTTTCGCCTGGATTTGAAAGTCTGAACACATAAGGTGTGTACTACATGTCTGAAAAAGTGGTTAGAGTCTCAGAAACCACATTAATACGATACAGAAATCGTACAAGAGGAAGAGACACTTGCATGTCTAAATGCGTGCCATGACAGGCCAAAATTGTATTTTAGATTTTTTTTTATTTCACCTTTATTTAACCAGGTAGGCTAGTTGAGAACAAGTTCTCATTTACAACTGCGACTGTGCCAAGATAAAGCAAAGCAGTGCGACACAAACAACACAGAGTTACACATGGAATAAACAAACATACAGTCAATAACACAATAGAGAAAAAAGTCTTTATACAGTGTGTGTAAATGAGGTAAGATAAGAGAGGTAAGGCAATAAATAGGCCATAGTGGTGAAATAATAACAATTTAGCAATTAAACACTGGAGTGATAGATGTGCAGAAGATGAATGTGCAAGTAGAGATACTGGGGTGCAAAGGAGCAAAAAAATAAATAACAGTATGGGGATGAGGGAGTTGGATGGGCTATTTACAGATGGGCTATGTACAGGTGCAGTGATCTGTGACCTGCTCTGACAGCTGGTGCTTAAAGTTAGTGAGATATGGGTCTCCAGCTTCAGTGATTTTTGAAATTCGTTCCAGTCATTGGCAGCAGAGAACTGGAAGGAAAGGCGGCCAAAGAAGGAATTGGCTTTGGTGGTGACCAGTGAAATAAACCTGCTGGAGCGCGTGCTACGGGTGGGTGCTGCTATGGTGACCAGTGAGCTGAGATAAGGCGGTGCTTTACCCAGCAAAGACTTATAGATGACCTGGAGTCAGTGGGTTTGGCGACGAATATGTAGCGAGGCCCAGCCAACGAGAGCGTATAGGTCACAGTGGTGGGTAGTATATGGGGCTTTGGTGACAAACGGATGGCATTGTGATAGACTGCATCCAATTTGCTGAGTAGAGTGTTGGAGGCTATTTTGTAAATGACATCGCCGAAGTCAAGGATTGGCAGGATGGTCAGTTTTACAAGGCTATGTTTGGCATCATGAGTGAAGGATGCTTTGTTGCGAAATAGGAAGCCGATTCTAGATTTAATTTTGGATTGTAGATGCTTAATGTGAGTCTGGAAGGAGAGTTTACTGTCTAACCAGACACCTAGGTATTTGTAGTTGTCCACATATTCTGTAGTGATGCTGGACGGGCGGGCACGTGCGGGCAGCGATCGGTTGAAGAGCATGCATTTAGTTTTACTTGCATTTAAGAGCAGTTGGAGGCCACGGAAGGAGAGTTGTATGGCATTGAAGCTCGTCTGGAGGTTAGTTAACACAGTGTCCAAAGAAGGGCCAGAAGTATACAGAATGGTGTCGTCTGCGTGGAGGTGGATCTGAGAATCACCAGCAGCAAGAGCGACATCATTGATGTATACAGAGAAGAGAGTCGGCCCGAGAATTGAACCCTGTGGCACCCCCATAGAGACTGCCAGAGGTCCGGACAACAGGCCCTCCGATTTGACACACTGAACTCTGTCTGAGAAGTAGTTGGTGAACCAGGCGAGGCAGTCATTTGAGAAATCAAGGCTGTTGAGTCTGCCGATAAGAATGTGGTGATTGACAGAGTCGAAAGCCTTGGTCAGGTCGATGAATAAAGCTGCACAGTATTGTCTCTTATCGATGGTGGTTATGATATCGTTTAGGACCTTGAGCGTGGCTGAGGTGCACCCATGACCAGTTCGGAAACCAGATTGCATAGCAGAGAAGGTACGGTGGGAATAGTATGAAGAATACAGTTGAACAAAATAGAAAGGATATTTTCTCCAAACGATTTGAGGGAGTGCGCACGTGCGGCTATTCTGTGTTGAGCTGTGTTGGGTGGTTAACAAAGAAGCAGGTACTCCTATATTTATGTAACTTTAGTTGTGATAAAAATGTTGGGATATATGTTTTGATTTGTAATACATTCTAATGCTGCATAATGCGACTCTAATGATGATTTGAAAAATGAAAGGCATCTCTGCTTAATTTTTTTGCATAGGCTGTACACACTTCATCGGTCTCTCATTCACAATTTGACAAGCACTTGATAATGCCTTGAATTTCCCGGCTTTGTGTGGCCGTAATGCCCCCTAAAAAAATCCATGCCGTTTGCGACCAATGGCCCTGGGCTGTATATAATAATTATAATTCCCTTCTCCCAGCTGCGTGCCAAAGCAACTCTCACTCACATGGCTCTCAGTCACATGATTGGGTCTTTTTTATTTAACTAGGCAAGTAAGTTAAGAACAAATTATTATTTATAATGACAGTCTATGAACAGTGGGTTAACTGCCTTGTTCAGGGGAAGAACAACAGATGTTTACCTTGTCAGCTCAGGGACTCAATCTAGCAAACTTTCGGTTACTGGCCCAACGCTCTAACCACTAACCACCGCCCTTTCTCACAGGCTACAAGTGAAGACCAACACATTGGGGAAGCAACTGCGCGGGTCCTTATCCAATTCTCAGGCACATATTGAAGATATTGGAAGAACTGTCCACATTTACTTTTCATCAGCCAACAAGATGAGTAAGCCTAATGAACAGCAAAAGCACTAGCCTATGTCAATCTACTATTCCCCATAGTACAAAAGTTGACCTATTCCATTTTGTGCGAAAATAAATATTCCAAACATAGTTTGGGACAATTGTAGGATGCGATAAATCCCAAATTTAATACAACCACTAGCATAACAAAAACTGTTATAGCAAGGAAAAAAACCTGTTCCATTAGCAGGAAAACACCATTCTCAAAAGTGATCACAAATGCAGTTATGCATGTAATGCTTTTATTAAGAAAATGATCTTCCCCAAACTTGAAACTCATGTATGCCAGTTAGGCTCTACACCTGTTGTAAAGCGGATTCATGTGCTTCATTTTAAGAGGTTATTTGGCCACTTTAGTTGTGATACCTCAATCAAACATATAGGCCCATGGGCTAGGGTACATGAGGTGTGCGGCTATGATTTGAAGAAGTTACTCACAAAAAAAGCATGTGCTGTTTGCCTTAAACTGGGCATAATTCACAAGTGATAATATATCATTCACAAGTGATTCACCAGGCTAATATTGTCACCCATCACACTATTCTTGATTTCATCTTGTCTTTACATATACTAAATAATATGATAATATTAAATAAATATAGTAGGCCTAGCCTATAGAAAGCTGATGGGATCCTCCTCTTTTTAATAGAGGCCATCACTTTGTTTTCTCACGCAATTGCATAGCCTATAGAAATTGTTGTGATGTGACTTTCAGTAACGTGATGACTGTTATTTATCGAATCAACTAACTATGTTTAATAGTCACCTGGTTAAATTAATCATGTAACAATTAACTCATTAGGAATTTGGGTCACCATGGGAATTTTTTTTAACGAGTTACCATCTCCCGAATTAACTCTAGAAGAAATATAGATATCTCTTATATCAATAACAGTCACTTATTAATCTTTACCTCATATCAGTCTCTTTCTGAACGTCGCATAATCCTTGGATCCGCAAGAACCCTAACTTTACTATAATTCTGTACAACACAAAATGGTTTAATTATTTATTTACTACCTAACTAAATATTAACACAGAATACATACACACTTAATCCATGAAAACCTTATTGATTAGAAACATAATACAATGGAAACAGTTCCCTAGTGGACTAACAACAGCATGACTGCTTGGTTATCAAAAGGAAGGGGTCAGGAAGAGAGAGGGATATAGCGAGTCAAACTTATCGTACATACATTTGGAAACTACGCTCAGAGTAATCAGAATACTTAGCATCCTAACCACCGCCCATTCGGATAAGAAATGCAATGTATATATTTCCGCGTAGATGTCTTTGTTTGTTGTCTATCTCTGTTGAACCAATCAACCCTTCTATGGGGAGGGGGTAGTTGTAGTTCATGCTTTGGTGTAAGGCTCAGCTTGTCCACCAGAGGTCACAATGTCCTTAGTTGTAGAGCTTCTCTAGTAGTGGAGTGTTCAAATAGAACAGCTACTCAGATGCACCAGTGATTGTCTGAGATGGGATTTCTTCCTTCCCACCCTGTGTCTTTAGTCAAAGTTCTAGGACCACCTTTACATGCACAGCTGCAGACTGTGATAACCTTCACTACGAAAAGCAGAAACTATCTTCTCACCTCGTGTTGGTTTTCAGAGTTTCCAACCATTTCAACGTGTGGACCACGCTCTCACGTCTTCTGGCATAGTCTTTGGTGGATTATTCAGGGTTCAGCTCCAAACCACTTTACACGCCAGCAGCAACCTGGCAATGTACTGGTCTGGTAGTTTCAATGATTCGTAACGTTAAGCTCACGCTGTCCGTCTGCTGGTCTGATATGTTAATTCTTAAGCACTCTGGTCGGAAAGGCGGTTCCATTACACTGACACACTCTTCTGACCTCTTTAGGGGCGTGGCTTAGTTAATGTGCAACGGACATGAAAGAATCTCCCGGGTGGCGCAGTGGTCTAGGGCACTGCATCGCAGTGCTAGCTGCGCCACCAGAGTCTCTGGGTTCGCGCCCAGGCTGGGCTGGGTTCGCGCCCAGGCTCTGTCGCAGCCGGCCGCAACCGGGAGATCCGTGGGGCGACGCACAATTGGCATAGCGTCGTCCGGGTTAGGGAGGGTTTGGCCGGTAGGGAGGGTTTGGCCGGTAGGGATATCCTTGTCTCAGTATGTAAAAAAAAAAATATATATATATATATATTATTTTTATAAAATAAATAATAATAAAAAAT
>NC_036862.1:5264153-5317532 GCF_002910315.2 Salvelinus sp. IW2-2015 | reverse complement strand
GTTTCACGTGTTGGTTTGGTGGGTGTTTGTTTCGTGTTTTTGTGTTTTTCACCACACGGTACTGTATCTGTTTTCTGCACTTCGTTTATTTGTTTTGTATTTTCAGTGTTCAGTTTTTCCGTTATAATAAATCAATCATCATGAACACTAACCACTCCGCGTATTGGTCCGATCCTTCTCGCCTCTCCTCGTCCGAGGAGGAGGAAATGACGACTACCGTTACACAAACACCCACCAACAAAGGACCAAGCGGAGTGGAGAAGGGCAGCGGCAGCAGCAACAGAAGACACAGGACTCGTGGACCTGGGAAGAGATCCTGGACGGCAAAGGACCCTGGGTTCAGCCAGGGGAATATCGCCGTCCCAAGGTGGAGTTGGAGCAGCGAAGGCAGAGAGGCGCTGGTATGAGGAGGCAGCGCGGCGACGCGGTTGGGAGCCGAGAGTCAGACCCAAACATTTCTTGGGGGGGGGGGGGGGGGGGCACACGCGGGGTGTGGCAAAGCCGGGTAGGATACCTGAGCCAACTCCCCCGTGCTTACCGTGGAGTGAGAGGGTGTCGTACTGGTCAGACACTGTGTTATGCGGTAAAGCGCACGGTGTCCCCAGTACGCGTGCTTAGTCCAGTACGAGCTATTCCACCTCGCCGCACTGGTAGGGCTAGGGTGGGCATCGAGCGGGTGTCATGAAGCCGGCCCAACGCATCTGGCCTCCAGTGCGTCTCCTCGGGCCGGCGTACATGGCACCAGCCTTACAAATGGTGTCCCCGGTTCGCCAGCATAGCTCAGTGCGGGCTATTCCACCTCGCCGCACTGGCAGGGCTACGGGATCATTCAACCTGGTAAGGTTGGGCAGGCTCGGTGCTCAAGAGCGCGTGTCCTCCTTCACGGTCCGGTATACCTGGTGCCACCTCCACGTACCAGTCCTCCGGTGGCAGCCCCCCGCACCAGGCTGTCTCTCCGGGTTCTCTCCCCAGTTGCTCCACCCTGTCCAGCGCTGTCAGAGCATTCCTCTTCTCCAGCGCAGCCAGAGTCTCTCATCTGCCCAGCACTGTCTGAGCTGCCTGCCTGCACAGCACCGTCAGAGCAGTCCGGTGCTGCCCCTCAGTCCGGTGCTGCCCCTCAGTCCGGTGCTGCCCTCAGTCCGGAGCTGCCCCTTAGTCCGGTGCTGCGTACATGGAGGGTGGTTGTTAGGAGGAGGCCACGGGGGCGTAAGGAGGCGGACAAAGACATTGTTAAGGTGGGGTCCACGTCCCGCGCCAGAGCCGCCACCGTTGACAGACGCCCACCCAGACCTCCCCTAAAATTTATGGTGGTGCGCCCGGAGTTCGCACCTTAAGGGGGGGTTTTGTCACGTTCCTGACCTGTTTTCCTTTGTCTTGTATTTATTTTAGTTGGTCAGGGCGTGAGTTGGGTGGGTTTGTCTATGGTTGATTTTCTATGTTGGGATTTTTGTGTTCGGCCTGGTATGAATTGTCAATCAGAGGCAGTGTCAATCGTTGTCCCTGATTGAGAATCATACTTAGGCAGCCTGGGTTTCACGTGTGTTTGGTGGGTGTTTGTTTCCGTGTTTGTGTTTTTCACCACACGGTACTGTCTGTTTTCTGCACTTCGTTTATTTGTTTTGTATTTTCAGTGTTCAGTTTTTCCGTTATAATAAATCATTCATCATGAACACTAACCACTCCGCGTATTGGTCCGATCCTTCTCGCCTCTCCTCGTCCGAGGATCCGAGGAGGAGGAATATGACGACTACCGTTACAATGTATTTCAAGGCCTACCTTCAAACTCAGTGTCTCTTTGCTTGACATCATGGGAAAATCAAAAGAAATCAGCTAAGACCTCAGAAAAAATATTGTAGACCTCCACAAGTCTGGTTCATCCTTGGGAGCAATTTCCAAATGCCTGAAGGTACCACGTTCATCTGTACAAGCAATAGTACGCAAGTATAAACACCATGGGACCACGCAGCCGTCATACCGCTCAGGAAGGAGACGTGTTCTGTCTCCTAGAGATGAACGTACTTTGGTGCGAAAAGCGCAAATCATTCCCAGAACAACAGCGAACGACCTTGTGAAGATGCTGGAGGAAACAAGTACAAAAGTATCTATATCCACAGTAAAACGAGTCCTATATCGACATAACCTGAAAGGCCGCTCAGCAAGTGTGACGACCCTCCCACTTTGTCTGCCGTATTCTTTCTCTTTGTTCTTGTTTTCCTTAATAGGATGCCGGTTGGCGGAGCCGGGAGGGTCGTGTCCCATAAATACACCTCTTCCCCATTCATTGAAGAGACTCTCTCCATGCAGACACACTTATAGATTTTGGTTGTGGCATTTTTGCGGCCGTTTGTTTGCTTTGGCACCTTTCAACACCCCTCATTATCACATTTATGCATGCAAACACTCAATTACACTACTGATTACAGACTACACACACCATTGTTAATTGTCTTTAGTTTACTTCAGTTAATAAATATATTTTGTTAATCCGAGCCGGTTCGTGACAAAGGAAGAAGCCACTGCTCCAGAACTGCCATAAAAAAGCCAGACTACGGTTTGCAACTGCACATGGGGACAAAGATTGTACTTTTTGGAGAAATGTCCTCTGGTCTGATGAAACAAAAATAGAACTGCTTGGCCATATTGACCATCGTTATGTTTGGAGGAAAAAGGGGGAGGCTTGCAAGCTGAAGAACACCATCCCAACCGTGAAGCACGGGGGTGGCAGAATCATGTTTTGGGGGTGCTTTGCTGCAGGAGGGACTGGTGCACTTTACAAAATAGATGGCATCATGAGGCAGGAAAATGATGTGGATATATTGAGGCAACATCTCAAGACATCAGTCAGGAAGTTAAAGCTTGGTCGCAAACGAGTCTTCCAAATGGACAATGACCCCAAGCATACTTCCAAAGTTGTGGCAAAATGGCTTAAGGACAACAAAGTCAAGGTACTGGAGTGGCCTTCACAAAGCCCTGACCTCACTCCTATAGAAAATCTGTGGGGAGAACTGAAAAGGCGTGTGTGAGCAAGGAGGCCTACAAACCTGACTCAGTTACACCAGCTCTGCCTGGAGGAATGGGCCATAATTCACCCAACTTATTGTGGGAAGCTTGTGGAAGGCTACCCAAAAAGTTTGACCTAAGTTAAACAATTTAAAGGCAATGCTACCAAATACTAATTGAGTGTATGTCAACTTCTGACCTACTGGGAATGTGATGAAAGAAATAAAAGCTGAAATAAATCATTCTCTCTACTACTATTCTGACATTTCACATTCTTAAAATAAAGTGGTGATCCTAACTGACCTAAGACAGGGCATTTTTACGAGGATTAAATGTCAGGAATTGTGAAAAACTGAGTTTAAATGTATTTGGCTAAGGTGAATGTAAACTTCCGACTTCAACTGTAGGTCCTCAGATCCTCAAAAGGTTCTACAGCTGCACCATCGAGAGCATCCTGACGGGTTGCATCACTGCCTAGTATGGCAACTGCTCGACCACAAGGCACGACAGAGAATAGTGCGAACGGCCCAGTACATCACTGGGGCCAAGCTTTCTGCCATCCAGGACCTCTATACCAGGCGGTGTCAGAGGAAGGTCATAAAAATTGTCAAAGACTCCAGCCACCCTAGTCATAGACTGTTCTCTCTGCTACCGCACAGCAAGCGGTACCGGAGCGCCAAGTGTAGGTCCAAGAGGCTTCTAAACAGCTTCTACCCCCAAGCCATAAGACTCCTGAACATCTAGTCAAATGGCTACCCAGACTATTTACATTACCCCTCCCTCTCTTTTACACCGCTGCTACTCTCTGTTGTTATCATCTATGCATAGTCACTTTAATAACTCTACCTACATGTACATATTACCTCAACTAACCGGTGCCCCTGCACATTGACTCTGTCCCGGTACCCCCCTGTATATAGTCTCGCAATTGTTATTTCACTGCTGCTCTTTAATTACTGTTACTTTTATATCTTATTCTTATCCGTATTTTCTTAAACTGCATTGTTGGTTAGGGTCTCGTAAGTAAGTATTTCACTGTAAGGTCTACCTACACCTGTTGTATTCGGCGCATGTGACTAAAACAATTTGATTTGATTTGTTACTGAAATTAATCAACTTGTCAGTGCATTTGACCATTTTCATGTCCTGCTAAGTAAGCATTAAAAATATGATGAGTACTTTTGGGTGTCAGGGAAAATGTATGGAATAACTTTCTTTAGGAATGTGGTGAAGTAAAAGAAAATATAAATAGCAAAGTACAGATACCAAAAAAACCTACTTAAGTAGTACTTTAAAGTATTTTTAATTAAGTACTTTAAACCACTGCATAGATGGACCTATTCCTTACACAATACAATCTCACTGATCTCTCTGAGGGATTTTCTAAGTGTCTGGTCTTTTTCCAGGTTTTAAAGCCTTACTTAAGTGCCTGTCGGGGAGGTTCTGCAGCCGAGAGCTGATTGGAATCATGGGGCCCTCAGGGGCCGGCAAGTCCACTCTGATGAACATCCTGGCTGGCTACAGGTGAGAGGGCTGTTATCATTCTTTTGCATAGTTTTTTGTTTTAAGGAGAATGGAACACCAGTCTACCGTACCTATATTTTTTATGTTCTATTCAGATATATCAGAAAGTGAGAGGGAGATAGGTGTAAAGGGTTGAGGCAGGAATTGAATCCCGGTCTCTAGGGGTCCTACATGTGCATATGAGCGGGTAACGTTACCTCTCAGCAACGGCTCTGCACTGCTTTTGCATAACTTACACTACCTGCAAGCACTATTTTTGCTTATTCAAGTATTCATCCCCATTTTAAACAAACACCTCTTATCTGACATCAATTTCCCAAAAAGTCTTCCTGCTCTGTTTCATTCCACTGTGATTGGAACATTAACTCATTGTCTTTGTTTACAAACGTCTGCCTGCACACATAACATTATTTTTGTAAAAACTGGAAGCATCTAAAGTAACTGTGAGGAAGGTCTAGTACCTAGTATTAGGTTTTCACAGTACCCAAAACCATTTTGGGATGTTTTAAACAATTGTGTGATGTGTTTGACCATGGGAAAAGAGCCACAGATAATGTGTGTTTGATGGAATTGAACCTGTGTGTTTATTATCAATCAACATGTCACTGCACCAGGAGTAATCAAATTAATACATTTGTATTTGTCCATTCTCCACTCCTGTGTGTCCTCCTTAGGGAAACAGGCATGAAAGGGAAGATCTTGGTGAATGGGAAACCCAGAGATCTCCGCACGTTTCGTAAGATGTCCTGTTATATCATGCAGGATGACATGCTGCTGCTGCACCTCACTGTCCGGGAAGCCATGATGGTGAGAGCACAGGGTCGTGTTCATTAGGGCACACAGTTGAAAACATTTTAAAACGTTTTGCAACTTAAAACTAAAAATTATTCTTGGACAAATCTGGGTAGTCCCTCCCTGTTTCAGTCCGTTTTCTTCCGTTTGGTGCCTAATGAACATGACCCAGACACATGTTCTTATTGGTAGAATAGGTTGTATGTTTGTGGTTTGTTATTATGCAGCAATGATGGACTAATGTGAGGTGTAGAAGAAAGTGGTGACTGTTGCCATCCACTGGATGTACTGCAGGGTGAATAGTGGAAATCGTACATTTTCAGTGGATATCGTACATTTTCATGGCGAAAACATAGCTAAATTACTGTATTCTATGGATTTGATGTTGTTTCAGGTTTCGGCCAACTTGAAGCTCAGTGAAACTATGGACGTGAAAAAAGAACTGGTGAGTTGGACAGAAATGAACAACTTGCAGATTATACATACGACTTATACATACGACTGTGATTTGTGTTTACCTACTAATGGTAGACAATGTGTGTGTGTGGGTGCGTGTGCTTGCGTGTGTGTGTGTGTGTGTGTAGGTGAATGAGATCCTGACTGCTCTAGGGCTCCAGGAGTGTGCTCACACTCGCACCAGCTCCCTATCTGGGGGGCAGTGTAAACGGCTGGCAATCGCCCTTGAGCTAGTCAACAATCCCCCAGTCATGTTCTTTGACGAGCCAACCAGGTAAGAGGCTCACTATGTCACCATGTCCACCTGATCCATCAACTATGGGACAAGATAAGATAAACCCTTGTACATTCTTGTTGGTGGTGTCGTGTGGCAGTGTAACTTGATCTAAGGCCTGGAGGAAAAACTCCTGGTCTTACTTGTAACGTATGCGCTTGGAGTCAGGAAGCAGGTGCAGAAGGTACGTTTAATGATAAGAGAAGGGAGATAAACAAAACAGGAGAAGCGTACTGAACGTGAACGAAACCAGTACTGCCTAATGACTGAGGCTACTGAGGGCTAAATAAAGGGAGAGTAATCAAGATGATGATGAGGTCCAGGTGTGCGTCATGATGGTGCCAGGACCGCTGGTTAGTAGACCGGCGATGTCGAGCGCTGGAGAGGGGCAGCGGGAGTAGGCATGACACTACTGATGATGTAACGTGACCTCCACCTCCACCACGGATTAAATCCCCCTTCCCCCTCAGAATATGGGAAATGTAGCCATGCACTGAAAGTGCCTTTCTATCTGCCCCTCAGGGATTAATAAAGTTGTATGGAATTGAATTAAATTGTAATTATTTAGCCATCAGTAGCCTGAGTTTTGGGGCCGAAGTAAATTGGACATATAACCCCGTAGTGTTATAAAGTACATTCCATATTCATTTGAAATAGAGGTTGTTTGTCAACTACCGGTATCCTGCTGGTCCTGCTTCCCTGACTCTCTCCCTGTCTATGGCTGTTGTTTCCAGTGGTCTGGACAGTGCCTCCTGTTACCAAGTGGTTTCTCTTATGAAATCTCTAGCCCTGGGGGGACGCACCATCATCTGCACCATCCACCAGCCCAGCGCCAAACTCTTTGAGATGTTTGATAAGGTACAAACAGGCCTCTCTCTGTCCACTTCCATCAAATGATTAGACAACACATGAACACGGAGAGACAATACGGAGCTGTGGCAGTTGTCCCCTGGTTGTGGGGAGGAGTTTTTCCTAACCCTGTAACCCGACCAGACCACAACATTTCCAGGCCCCCCTAGTTGTATAAAAGCCCCGAGTTTTTTCTGGTAGGGTCACGTGATCAGGAAAAACTCCGGTCCCCACCCACGGACCAGCTGTGTCTTTCTCTCCACCTGATGTGTTGTCTTGTCCTTCCACAGCTGTACATCCTGAGTCAGGGCCAGTGCATATACAAAGGCACCGTCCCATACCTCATCCCCTATCTGAAGAACCTGGGGCTCCACTGCCCCACCTATCACAACCCGGCAGATTTCAGTGAGTTCAATGGGACCTCAGAACAGAGCACACACACTTAATATCCGTTAAATGTCTTTGTCTTTTGCCCCACATTGCATACCTCTGCCAGGTTGCGTTAATACCCTCTTCATAATGCCTTAAAAATACAGTTAAATTGCCTTTATTAGCTATGCATAATTTATTTTAGTAACAGGGTATTCATAGAAGGTGTTAACAGGATTTTCTCTGTCCCAGTCATCGAAGTGGCATCGGGGGAGTATGGAGATTGGAATCCTGTTCTGTTTGAGGCGGCCCAGGGTGGAATGTGTGCCATAGAGGAGAAGAAGAACTCATGTGACAAAAAAGACACATCCGCTGTTTGTCCAACAAAGTGCCTCAAGGTGAGTACTAATGCTACACACAACTGAGAATCACTAAGGAATAAGCCCTATTCACTGACACACACGCACACCCACTCACGCACACACACACACTCAGACTTTAGACAGTGGCCCTCTGTTTTGTCTTGACATGCCCCCTGTCTGTCTCTTTTCACAGGACTCAGGAGCCATTGAGAGCCATTCATTTGCCACAAGCACTCTGACACAGTTTTGCATTCTCTTCAATAGAACGTTGATAACAATATGTCGAGACCAGGTATGTGAGTCGAATTACAAGGGGTTCCTCGGGTAGCTGGGCGCTAACAGGTAGCAATAGCACGCGTGTATACATCAACTTTTTGGGCTAGTCTTAAGCCTAGCCATGGATTAGTGGACAAGTCACTTTTAAATGAGATTCTCCATTGAGCATGCTTATAATGAGGATGAGTGAATTGTATAAGAGAGGAGGGCGTTTCTGTTTCAGGTGTTGACACACCTAAGGCTGATGTCCCACATCTCTATAGGAGTACTGATCGGCTTGCTCTACTTGAACATTGGCAACGACGCCAGCAAAGTCTTCAACAACACAGGCTTCCTCTTCTTCTCCATGCTCTTCCTCATGTTCGGAGCTCTGATGCCCACCGTGCTCACATGTGAGTCGACCGAATTGTGGGGTGGGACTTGTTCGTTAGTCAGTATTGTTTTAAGCTTATAGGCATTCAACGTGTGTACTGACGCTTCACCGGGAGGAACTTTGCAGTCAATGGTTTCGTCCTGAAATGGCACCCTATTCCCTGGTCAAAAGTAGTGCACTAAATAGAGAATAGAATAGAATAAAGCCATTTGGGATGCAACCAAAGTTTTCTGTCTCTGTAAGTCTTTTCACGATGCATGTTCTTAGCCTAGGCCCCAGGGCTATCATTAACCCTAGGTTTAAACAAGCTAGCTTACCCTGAAGGGTCACATAAGCATTTGTTAACTCCGCTGGGCTAACTAAAACCAATGTCAATTCACCTTGATTTATTTAGTCAGGGTAGTCCATTAGATAGTCCATTCAGCAACAAACGTCATCGTTTCCCAGGGATCTCCTAGGATCCATGACATTGGTAAGTACGTTAAAGAATGCAGACTGTTTAATTCTTGTCTGCCGTTTCGTAATGTCTGACCTGCAGTTCCTCTGGAGATGTCCGTTTTTCTGAGGGAACATCTAAACTACTGGTACAGCCTGAAGGCTTACTATCTGGCTAAGACCATGGCTGACATTCCATTCCAGGTGAGATGGTCATCCAAACAAAGCAGGCACACAGCAAAATGTGTGTGTGTGTGTGTGTCTCAGAGAACCCCAACAGCATAATACAACATAGATACAGCAGTGCCACCCAGTGTTTATGTACAGTACGGCCCGCTCTTCCCCAGGTCCTCTGCCCCGTCATGTACTGCAGTATAGTGTACTGGATGACAGATCAGCCTCCGGAGGCCACCCGCTTCCTGCTCTTCCTGGCCCTGTCCATCTGCACGGCCCTAGTAGCCCAGTCACTAGGGCTCCTGGTTGGTGCTGCCTCCACCAACCTCCAGGTACCCTGCTGGAACTAACTAAATGCTAACTAATGCTAATGTTTCACCATCTAGCTAATTTTCTTAACACTTTGTATTGGCACATGTAGCCTTCATGGGTATGTGTCTCCTAGTCGGTACTACCCTAGCGCAACCTAAACAACGTAGTGACTTAATTTGCCATATGTTTGCGTGAACAACCAGATCTACTTTTGTCCACGAGCACCATTAAATGACTTGTCACTTGCAATGTGTAGAGACCATTAGCCCCTCTACCTGTCTATCTTTCCACAGGTGGCCACTTTCGTCGGCCCCGTCACTGCCATTCCTGTCCTTCTCTTCTCTGGCTTCTTTGTCAACTTTGACACCATTCCCAAGTACCTGCAATGGAGCTCCTATGTGTCCTATGTCAGGTATGTCCCACTCGTGCTGTAGGAATTTTGGACCATTCCTCTTTACAAAACTGCTTCAGTTCAGAAATATTCTTGGGATGTCTGATGTGAACCACTCTCTTGAGGTCATGCCACAGCATCTCAATCGGGTTGAGGTCAGGACTCTGACTGCGCAACTTCAGAAGGCGTATTTTCTTCTGTTCAAGCCATTCTGTTGTTGATTTACTTCTGTCTAATGAGTTGGTGTCCTGTTGCATCATCTAACTTCTGTTGAGCTTCAATTGGCAGACAGATAGCCTTACATTCTCCTGCAAACTGTCTTGATAAACTTGGGAATTCATTTTCAATGATAGCAAGGTGAGGCAGCAAAGCAGTCCCAAACCATGATGCTCCCTCCACCATAGTTTACAGTTGGGATGAGGTTTTGATGTTGGTGTGTTGTGCCTTTTTTTCTCCACACATAGTGTTGTGTTTTCCTTCCAAACAACACAACTTTAGTTTCATCTGTCGACAGAATATTTTTAGCGCTGTGGAACATCCAGGTGCTCTTTTGCGAACTACAGACGTGCAGCAATCTTTTTTTTGGACAGCAGTGGCTTCTTCCTTGGTGTCCTCCCATGAACACCATTCTTGTTTAGTGTTTTACATATTGTAGACTCATCAACAGAGATGTTAGCATCTTCCAGAAATGTCTAAGTCTTTAGCTGACACTCTAGGATTCTTCTTAACCCCATTGAGCATTCTGCGCTGTGCTCTTGCAGTCATCTTTGCAGGACGGCCACTCCTAGGGAGAGTAGCAACAGTGCTGAACTTTCTCCATTTATAGACTATTTGTCTTCCCGTGGACTGATGAACACCAAGGCCTTTAGAGATACTTTTGTAACCCTTTCCAGCTTTATATACTGTAAGTCAAAAAATCTTAAGTCTTCTGAGATCTATTTTGTTCAAGGCATGGTTCACATCAGGCCATGCTTCTTGTGAACAGCAAACTCAAATTTTGTGAGTTTTTTATAGGGCAAGACAGCTCTAACCAACATCTCCAATCTCATCTCATTGATTGGACTCCTGGTTAGCTGACTCCTGACTCCAATCAGCTTTTGGAGAAGACATTAGCCTAGGGGGTTCACATGCTTTCCCCAACCTAAACTGTGAATGTTCAAATGACGTATTCAATATAGAAAAGAAAAATACAATAATTTGTATGTTATTAGTTGAAGCACACTGCGTTTGTCTATTGTGACTTAGATGAAGATCCGATCAAATGTTATGACCAATTTATGCAGATATCCATGTAATTCCAAAAGGTTCACATACTTTTTCTTGCTACTGTACCTATAATTGTCTCCACTACTCACTTCATGCCTGCTTATCTCAATAAAATATGAAAAGAGAGAGGGGGGTAAAATGTCGCAATGCACAGGAAGACTGTGGTTGTTTTCATCTTTGCATTGTATTGACCTGTAAATAATAACAATGCGGGTACCTGTCATCTGGTTTAATCTAGATTTTAGACCAATTAGTCTGTGTTGCCTCCCAGGTACGGTTTTGAGGGGGTGATCCTGTCCATATACGGGATGAACCGTACCGATCTGTATTGTCCGGGGAAAGTGTGTAAGTTCCAGAAGCCTGAGGAGGTCCTCCAACTGTTGGACGTGGAGGACGCCAAGCTCTACATGGACTTCATCGTTCTGGGGATCTTCTTCGTGATTCTCCGATTCGCCACCTACCTAGTGCTGCGCTACAAGGTCAAGTCGGAGCGATAGGTCTCACCCGCAAGGACCCGCCCTGTTCTGTGCAAAGCTATTGTACTGGACCACGTGGGTTCAACATCCAGTTTATCTATCAATACCATAAATCGCTGCTTGGAAAAACTGGAATATATCACTTTTCTCTGTTGAAGTCATGATGGGACCAGAGAAGAGACATCTAACAAACATAAATGTTTTACCTCAGCAAGTAGGACTCCAAGCATCTCTATGTACAGTAGGGTAGTACTGATGAGGGCACACAGACTGTTCAAAGGACTGACCTGCAGGAACAACCAAAAACAGAGAATGTTTACATATCGTTTAGGCTTGGCATAGCCAGAGGACATTCTACTGTTGCACTGGAGTGTGTCTGGTTTTAAAGACAGGATTAATCAGTATTGTAATCATGTGTTGATTAAATTGCCTCAACTGAACTGAACTATTCACTTTTCTTCCGACTATCTTTCACTCACATCTACGGTTTAGTTATGGTTTTGAGAACTAGAAAATAAATGACTTATTTTACCTGATAACAATGTATGAAAAACAAACCTGTACATTATTAGGCTATTAACTTGTTTTTATACTGTCTGAAAAATGTACCTTTCTCTAAAATGGATGATTCTCCTAATTATATATTTTTTGGTTTCTCTAATCAACTCTAATCAATTAACTGTTCATGTTCTACATGATGTGATGTACTGTACTGTATGTATGTATGTATGCAACATTGTTGAGTTTAGTTTGGGTAATAGATTAAAGAGGTAATATTATCCTCAAACATAGTCCTAAACCTGTCTCCACTGCCACAGTAATGTATATATTTATAGTATAACCAGAGATGCAACATTCAAACTTTACTTCTACCTAACAATGGATGACTTTCAAGGCCCAGTGCAGTCATAACCGTCATTTCCTGTGTTTTATATATAATTCCACACTATGAGGTTGGAATAATACTGTGAAATTGTGAAAATGAGGATAGTCCTCTTAGTGTAAGACCTGTTTGGGGGGGGGAAACACCTGAAATTTCAGCCAGTTTTGGTGGGATGGAGTTTTGACCTGCCTGGTGAAATCACCAGGTGSTAAATTAGTTAATGGACCAATAAGAAAGAGAGTTCCAAACCTTCCTGCCAATAACAGCTCGTTTTCTGTTTTCCCCTCCCCACTCAGATCAGTCCAAGACATTCCTAGCAAAATTCTTACTTGAGAAATTGCTCTTTGGTAAAAAGCTATTTTTGTTTCTTTTTGACAATTTTTATTGAAAATAATCCCAGTAAAAGGTACTTAATTGTTACCCAGAAATGATTTGATATTGAGATAAAAATGACAGTATTTGACCTTTAATAATATGCCTGTTTTACATAAACCTTCATTACAGTCTAGTCATCCATGGCTAACTGCCACCTTGCGCACAAGYATTCACTGTCTCAGTTCGTAGGACTTGCTTGATATTCTTATGAGTGTGTGTGAGTTGCATATTTGACCGTGGTTGGAATTGGGATGCCCGGCTTTCAGGAAAACAAGCCAAGAAAATTAGTTACAGTAGGCTATGTTGCAACATTTTGTTGGATTCTGACTTTTCAGTTACAATATACTGTGACATTCCTAAAATATTTTAATTATCTCACCTATTTTGGCCTCTTATTCCCCACCAGCCCTCTGCTGGAAGCCTATGTTATATGACAAACTTGATCATTTCTCTCAATTCCACTGTACAGCATCGCAAATGGCTGGTATTTCAATAAAGACTTCAGACTTTACTAACTTATAATGATTGTGTYGCAATGTGTTTGTCATGGGTCATGGGGAATATCTAGCCAAGATCTCAACTCCACGAATTTAAGCTCCGACTCTTTCAAGTCGTTAGCAGTCGATACTTCAAAAATGTAAATTCTTAAACCCTCACCGTGTACCTATGTTTGTTTTCTGTTGTTGAATGCCTTTCTTTGTTCGTTAAAATCCATGATTTTTAATTAAACGTTAGTCAAAATACAATCCACTGATAGTTTCCTTGACGAGATTCAATTGGCACATGAGCATTCGCACTGAGTTGCCATCTCAGAGCAACAGCAATGAGGCAACTCTCTGCGAGGACGGAAGAAAGCAGATGTTTCCGGTTTTCAACMTAACTTCCGTTCCCCCTGWAAAWCAGATGTCGGGACTCTGCTCAGGTGTCTTYAAAAAATATATWTTTTATTTTTGCATTTTCCAATTAAGAACATTCAAAATAAAAATGAGAAGATATTAGACAACAGTATAACAAAGCGACAACCTTACAAGACAACAGACAATAATGTAAGTGCAATAAAAAAAAATACAGTATATAAAAAAACTAATAATAAAAAATGTATGAGACATTGGATCACATGGTCACCTGCTGCAGGCTACATATTATACATTAAGTGTGAAACATTACGTGAGGATTATATAGAGATTCAATYAATGTGATGTGAGGGGAGATTCTCCATATGGTCAATAAAAGGTTGCCAAATTCTGTAAAATGTCTCTAACTTATTCCTCAAGCAGTAAGTGGTTTTCTCCAGTGGGATACAACTATTAACTTCCGACARCCACACTGCAACTGGCAGGGAGGAATCTGATTTCCATTTCAAGGCAATACATTTCTTGGCAATCGCTAGCAATATTTCTGTTAGCTTTATAATATGGCTTTGCCTAAGATTGGAATTAGTAAAGTTACCCAGTAGACAGACCTACGGGTTGAAAGAGAATGCAGCCCCATGAATTGAGGATATGGTATCGCTTACCCCTTGCCAGAAACGGTGTAGTTTTGAACACTGCCAAGTGGAATGTTCCTTCATCTGAGCCACATCTAAAACATAGGGAGGAGATATCAGGTTTGAACTTGTGCAATYTAGATGGGGTGATATAGTGCAGATGGAAGAAATTCAACTGGATCATAGTCCCTCATCAAGATTAATACCCAGATATTTTCCCCATCTAAGTCRGGGTTTATCTAGCTCAGGCAGTGKTAGTCCTGACRTAAGAGCATCGTAAACACAGGAAATGGTCTTGAACAGTGGTTGGTCTGCATGGAGTTGTTCAATAGGTGACATCTTAGGTAGGTTCCATTGTCCCTTGAGATTCATCCTAATAAAACGTTGTAGTTGTTAGACAAATGGTACTTCTGTTTCAGCTGTTGAAGGACATAAGAATTCCCTCCTCATAACAATGTTCCAGAAGACCCTTATCGGACCATGCTCTAAAGTGACTATTCTGGAAATACATAGGAATCAATCTATTGTTCCATAGAGGGGTTTTAGAAATCCCTCTTGTCTGAACAGCTCGTGCAGTCTGCACCATGCCAGGACAGAATGTATAATTAAAGGKCTGTCKGTGGTCGTTTTTTATAGATTCCRGGTCCCATTTGTAAAACAATTCTACCCCAGTGTCCTCATGTCTCTCAAACTTGTCAATGTTCAACCATAAGGAGAAGGACCATTATCAAACCTCTGAGCCACAAATCTAGACTGTGCAGCCCAGTAATACATTCTGAAATTGGGGAGGTTTAAGCCCCCTTTTTATTTTTGAATTTTATTTCACCTTTATTTAACCAGGTAGGCCAGTTRAGAACAAGTTCTCATTTACAACTGCGACCTGGCCAAGATAAGGCAAAGCAGTTCGACACATACAACAACACAGAGTTACACATGGAATAAACAAACATGCAGTCAATAATACAGTAGAAAAAGTCAATATACAGTGTGTGCAAATGAGGTARGATAAGGGAGGTAAGGCAATAAATAGGCCAATGKTGGCAAAGTAATTACAATATAGCAATTAAACACTGGAATGGTAGATGTGCAGAAGATGGATGTGCAAGTAGAGATACTGGGGTGCAAAGGAGCAAGATAAATACAGTATGGGGATGAGGTAGTTGGATGGGCTTTTACAGAGGGGCTATGTACAGGTGCAGTGATCTGTGTGAGCTGCTCTGACAGCTGGTGCTTAAAGCAGTGAGGGAGATATGAGTCTCCAGCTTCAGTGATTTTTGCAGTTCGTTCCAGTCATTGGCAGCAGAAACTGGAAGGAAAGGCGGCCAAAGGAAGAATTGGCTTTGGGGGTGACCAGTGAGATATACCTGCTGGAGCGCATGCTAAGGGTGGGTGCAGCTATGGTGACCAGTGAGCTGAGATAAGGCGGGGCTTTACCTAGCAGAGACTTGTAGATGACCTGGAGCCAGTGGGTTTGGCAGCGAGTATGAAGCAAGGGCCAGCCAACGAGAGCCGTACAGGTTCGCAGGGTGGGTAGTATATGGGGCTTTGGTGACAAAACGGATGGCACTGTGATAGACTGCATCCAATTTGTTGTGTAGAGTGTTGGAGGATATTTTGTAAATGACATCGCCAAAGTCGAGGATTGGTAGGATGGTCAGTTTTACGAGGGTATGTTTGGCAGCATGAGTGAAGGATGCTTTGTTGTGAAATAGGAAGCCAATTCCTAGATTTAATTTTGGATTGGAGATGCTTAATGTGAGTCTGGAAGAGAGTTTACAGTCTCACCAGACACCTAGGTATTTGTAGTTGTCCACATTATTCTAAGTCAGAACCGTCCAGAGTAGTGATGCTGGACGGGCGGGCAGGTGCAGGCAGTGACGGTTGAATAGCATGCATTTAGTTTTACTTGCATTTAAGAGCAGTTGGAGGCCACCGAAGGAGAGTTGTATGGCATTGAAGCTCGTCTGGAGGACTAGTTAACACACAGTTTGTCCAAAAGAAGGGCCAGAGGTATACAGAATGGTGTCGTCTGCGTAGAGGTGGATCAGAGATCACCACAGCAAGAGCGACATCATTGATGTATAACGAGAAGAGTAGCCGAGAAATTGACCCTGTGGCACCCCCTAGAGACTGCCAGAGATCTGGACAACAGCCCTCCGATTTGACACACTGAACTCTATCAGAGAAGTTAGTTGGGAACCAGGCGAGGCAATCATTTGAGAAACCAAGGCTGTTGAGTCTCCGATAAGACTGTGGTGATTGACAGAGTCGCAAAGCCTGGCCAGGTCGATGAATACAGCTGCACAGTAATGCCTCTTATCGATGGCGGTTATGATATCGCTTAGGACCTTGAGCGTGGCTTGAGGTGCACCCATGACCAGCTCTGAAACCAGATTTGCATAGCGGAGAAGGTACGGTGGGATTCGAATGGTCGGTAATCTGTTTGTTAACTTGGCTTCGAAGAACTCTTTGAAAGGCAGGGTAGGATAGAATATAGGTCTATTTTAGTTTGGGTCTAGAGTGTCTCCCCCTTTGAAGAGGGGGAGGACGCGGCAGCTTTTCCAATCTTTGGGAATCTCAGACGATACGAAAGAGAGGTTGAACAAGGCTTAGTAATAGGGGTTGCAACAATTTCGGCAGATAATTTTAGAAAGAGAGGGTCCAGATTGTCTAGCCCGCCTGATTTTGTAGGGGTCCAGATTTTGCAGATCTTTCCAGAACATCAGCTATTGGATTTGGGTGAAGGAGAAATGGGGGAGGCTTGGGCGAGTTGCTGTGGGGGATGCAGTGCTGTTGATCGGGGTAGGGGTAGCTAGGTGGAAAGCACGGCCAGCCGTAGAAAAATGCTTATTGAAATTCTCAATTATAGTGGATTTATTGGTGGTGACAGTGTTTCCTAGCCTCGGTGCAGTGGGCAGCTGGGAGGAGGTGCTATTGGACTTTACAGTGTCCCAGAACTTTTTTGAGTTTGTGCTAGCCTTTGCTTTCCTAACTGCCTGTGTATATTGGTTCCTAACTTTCCTGAAAAGTTGCATATCACGGGGGCTATTCGATGCGAATGTAGAACACCACAGGATGTTTTTATGCTGGTCAAGTGCAGTCAGGTCTGGAGAGAACCAAGGGCAATATCTGTTCCTGGTTCTACATTTTCTGAATGGGGCATGTTTATTTAAGATGGTGAGGAAGGCACTTTCAAAGAATAACCAGGCATCCTCTACTGACGGGATGAGGTCAATATCCTTCCAGGATACCTGGGCCAGGTCGATTAGAAAKGCCTGCTCGCTGAAGTATTTTAGGGAGCATTTGACAGTGATAAGGKRTGGTCGTTTGACCGCAGACCCATTACGAATGCAGGCAATGAGGCAGTGATCGCTGAGATCTTGGTTGAAAACAGCAGAGGTGTATTTGGAGGGCAAGTTTGTTAGGATGATATCTATGAGGGTGCCCGTGTTTACGCATTTGGCGTTGTACCTGATGGGTTCATTGATAATTTGTGTGAGATTGAGGGCATCAAGCATAGATTGTAGGATGGCCGGGGTGTTAAGCACGTCCCAGTTTAGGTCACCTAGCAGCACGAGCTTTGAAGATATATGGGGGGCAATCAATTCACATATGGTGTCCAGAGCACAGCTGGGGGCAGAGGGTGGTCTATAGCAAGCGTTAACGGTGAGAGACTTGTTTCTGGAAAGGTGGATTTTTAAAAGTAGAAGCTCAAATTGTTTGGGTACAGACCTGGATAGTAAGACATAACTCTGCAGGCTATCTCTGCAATAGATTGCAACACCGCCCCCTTTGACAGTCTGTGGCTGTCAATGTTCAATACAACACAGTGCACTTCAAAGCAACTTGCCTGCTGGAGGTCATTTTGCAGGGCTCTGGCAGTGCACCTCCTTGCACAAAGGCGGAGGTAGCGGTCCTGCTGCTGGGTTGTTGCCCTCCTACGGCCTCCTCCACGTCTCCTGATGCACTGGCCTGTCTCCTGGTAGYGCCTCCATGCTCTGGACACTACGCTGACAGACACAGCAAACCTTCTTGCCACAGCTCCACTTCGATGCCATCTGGATGAGCTGCACTACCTGAGCCACTTGTGTGGGTTGTAGACTCCGTCTCATGCTACCACTAAGAGTGAAAGCACCGCCAGCATTCAAAAGTGACCAAAACATCAGCCAGGAAGCATAGGAACTGAGAAGTGGTCTGTGGTCACCACCTGCAGAACCACTCCTTTATTGGGGTGTCTAGCTAATTGCCTATAATTTCCACCTTTTGTCTATTCCATTTGCACAACAGCATGTGAAATTTATTGTCAATCAGTGTTGCTTCCTAATGGACAGTTTGATTTCACAGAAGTGTGATTGACTTGGAGTTACATTGTGTTGTTTAAGTGTTCCCTTTATTTTTTTGAGCAGTGTATATGGAAATTAAAATCAATAGAAGAAGATTGAGGCTCTTCCACCTAAAACCAAACCTGGGCACCAATATAGATTCACACATATCTCAGCCTGAGCTATAGCGGCAGTTACTTTAGCAAGAAAAATAATAAAAATACGAATATTACTGAACCGGAGCACGTGAGAACTCACACCACTGTTTCATGATCAAGATTCAAATTTAAAAAAAGTTATCCAATGCTGCGGAGGTGCAGCTTAAAGTTATTTACCCGAGAGAGTCAATAAACGCAGCAGCCTCTTCAGGTGTGTAGAGTTTCTTAGGCGATCCRTTGACCATAATCTTCAATGKGGCCGGGTACAGCAGTGCGTAGTCCATCTTCATTCTCTTGAGTCGAGCCTTCGCCTCATCAAACCCTTTGCGTCTTYGTACAACCGCTGTGGARTAATCATTGAAGAATGARACCTTTGGACCTTTACGTTGACTACCGTCAGAGCCGATGTTTCTAGCCGCATCCATAACGCGCTGCTTGTCGGTGAAGTTGTGGAACTTTATAACCACTGGCCGTGGGCGCTGGTTGGGACCGGGTATCGGTGCTTGAGAGCGATGGGCTCTGTCCAGCTTCACACGACCAGCCTTAGTGTCCATTTGTARGTAGTCAGGGATCCATTCCTCAAAAAAATTTACTGAACGTRTCCCTTCAGAATTTTCCGGGAGTCCCACAACACGAATATTGCATCTGCGTCCTCAATTATCCAAGTCGTCAATGTGCTCCGCCATTTCGCGCACMTGTTTCTCAAGTGCTTTTATCTTAGTGTCCATAGATGTAGTTGAAGTTTCCAATGTAGCAATTCTTCCTTCCGCCTCATCAACACGTTTGACAACCCTCTGTAGTTCAGCTGAATGGCCTGCTATTGCTTCCAAGACCGTTCTTATCTTAACATCGATCACTTTAGTAATGTTATCCGTCATCTTTTGAATCACCAGGTCCATTGTGCCTGGATCCGCAATGGTGTTAGCTTTGCTAACGTTAGCTAGCTCCTCCTGCACATCTACAATGATGGTGGTTTTGGTCGAATTCTTAGTAGTTCTGTTGGGCATATTGTCGGAGATTTTTGAGAAATAGCCGTCAAGACTCATTGTAGGATAACTTACTTAGCCAATTCTACCACTTTTTCAAGCTAGGAGATTAATGAAAAAAATATAYATTTACGAATGCCACGTGAGCTCGCTGAAACACAGTGTTCTCTCTACGGCACCATTTTGTTTCCCCCACACATTTCTTGTTAACTAACTATAGTTTTGGCTAGTCGGTTAGGACATCTACTTTGTGCATGACGCAAGTAATTTTACCAACAATTGTTTACAGACAGATTATTTCACTTATAATTCACTGTATCACAATTCCAGTGGGACAGAAGTTGACTGTGCCTTTAAACAGCTAGGAAAATTCCAGAAAATGATGTCATGGCTTTAGAAGCTTCTGATAGGCTAATTGACATAATTTGAGTCAATTGGAGGTGTACCTGTGGATGTATTTCAAGGCCTACCCTCAAACTCAGTGCCTCTATAATTGACATCCTGGGAAAATCTAAAGAAATCAGCCAAGACCTTAAAAAAACAATTGTAGTTCTCCTCAAGTCTGCTACATCCTTGGGAGCAATTTCCAAACGYCTGAAGGTACCATGTTCATCTGTACAAACAATAGTACGCAAGTATAAACACCATGGGACCACGCAGCCGTCATACCGATCAGGAAAGAGACACGTTCTGTCTCCTAGACATGAACGTACTTTGGTGCGAAAAGTGCAAATCAATTCCAGACCTACAGCAAAGGACCTTGTGAAGATGCTGGAGGAAACGGGTACAAAAGTATCTATATCCACAGTAAAATGAGTCCTATATCAACATAACCTGAAAGGCCACTCAGCAAGGAAGAAGCCACTGCTCCATAACCGCCATAAAAAAGCCAGACTATGTTTTGCAACTGCACATGGGGACAAAGATTCTACTTTTCTGAGAAATATCCTCTGGTCTGATGAAACAAAAATAGAACTGTTTGGCCATAATGACCATCGTTGTGTTTGGAGGAAAAAGGGGAGGCTTGCAAGCTGAAGAACACCATCCCAATCGTGAAGCACGGCAGTGGCAGCATCATGTTGTGGGGTGAGGGATCATGTTTGGTGCAGGAGGGACTGGTGCACTCACAAAATAGATGGCATCATGAGGCAGAAAAATTATGTGGATATATTGAAGCAACATCTCAAGACATCAGTCAGGAAGTTACAGTTTGGTCGCAAATGGGTCTTCCAAATGGACAATGACCCCAAGCATACTTCCAAAGTTGTGGCAAAAGGACAACAAAGTCAAGGTATTGGAGTGGCCATCACAAAGCCCTGACCTCAATTCTATAGAAAATTTGTGGGCAGAACTGAAAAAGCGTGTGTGAGTAAGGAGGCCTACAAACCTGACTCAGTTACACCAGGTCTGCCAGGAGGAATGGGCCAAAATTTACCCAACTTATTATGGGAAGCTTGTGGAAGGCTACCCAAAACGTTTGACCCAAGTTAAACAATTTAAAGGCAATGCTACCAAATACTAATTGAGTGTATGTAAACTTCTGACCCACTGGGAATGTGATGAAAGAAATAAAAGCTGAAATAAATCATTCTCTACTATTATTCTGACATTTCACATTCTTAAAATAAAGTGATGATCCTAACTGACATAAAACAGATTATTATTTACCTGGATTAAATGTCAGGAATTGTGAAAAACTGAGTTTAAATGTATTTGGGTAAGGTGTATGTAAACTTCTGACTTCAACCGTAGTTGATTCAATAAATAACAGTCATCAGATTAATGAAATTAAAGTCACGACATATGTACATTTCTTGTGTTACCTTCTGATTTATAGGATTTTTTAAAAAACTCTATAAAAACTTTAAAACCTATTTAGTAAATATTATATTACCTTTTTTCTTGAACTGCATTGTTGGTTAAGGGCTTGTAAGTAAGCACTTCACGGTAATGTCTACACCTGTTGTATTCGGCGCATGTGACAAATACAATTTGATTTGATCTCTCTGTTGATGTTGCCAGCTGTTATTTCAATCCAGATGCAAAGGGTTATACCCGGACCAACAAAACTATGTCACAAAAATCTAGAATCTATTTTTTTCCTAATTTCTCCCTTTTTGTTACAATTTGTTATGGATGTAGATCATCAGTTGGCTCCCTTTTCTGATCCTCATTTGATTTCCCCGAATTTACAAGCTACTAAAAAATACAAAGGTATTCRAGGATATTGGAAATTAAACAACAGACTTCTTAAAGATCCTATTTTCATTGGAAACATCAAGTCGTTAGCCAAAGATATTTCTGCAAAAAAAGACTTGGGTCATGGAAGTAGATGGAAGTTCTTCAAATATAAAGTAAACGTGCCAAATAGCTGAAGCACCTTAGAGAAGAAGCTTTGATGAGCATGCTTGATAGATTATCTTTCTTTAGAAAACTATCTGAAGAAGAGGAGTCTGTGTTCAAGTCTTTACAACTAGAATTAGAACAGCTTTACACGGATCTGGCAAAGGGCGCCTCTGTCAGATCAAGAGCAAAATGGATTGAAGAGGGCGAAAGAAACGGCAGTTATTTCTTTGCACTTCAAAAGAGAAACTACAAAAGAAAATCTATCACAGCACTCAACATGTATGATGTATTATGCAAAGATCCCCTTACAATATCAACATTTGTCAATTCCTTTTATGAAAACCTTTACAACTCACAATTTCAGGAAGATGGCTGTGAAAGCTACATTTGCCACATTCAGAATTATGTCCCTGTAATTGAGGATGATTTCCACTCAGTTGGCGATTCCCCTTTGTCAATTGAAGAAATTAGAGAGGCTCTGAATTCTATGAAAAAAGGGAAATCGTTTTGGGAGTTACTAGAAGACCCTGTTTTTAATATGTTTCAAGATTGCATTGAAAATGTTGAAATGGTCTCCATTATGAAACAGTGCCTTATTTCACTGATTCCGAAGCCCGATAAAGACCCTTCTCTCATTGACAATTGGRGACCAATTACTTTATTAAATATTGATTACAAATGAATTGCTCTGGTTTATGCCAAAAGATTCAAGAAAGGAATAGATACCATTATACATGAGACTCAAGCAGGACTTATGAAGGGCCGTCACATAAGATCCAACATGAATTTAGTCTTGGACCTTTTAGATTATTCAGATGCAATTGACTCAGATGCTGTTGTTTTATTTTTGGACTTCTATAAAGCCTTTGACACAATTGAACAGGAATTTATCTTTCGGCTTATCCATTTTTAACAGAGAAATCAAAATTTCACAACTGGCTGACGTTACTACTCTTTTTTTAAAAGACAAAGACCAGGTCGCCCATTCCCTTAATGCTATCACTGCATTCTCTATTGCATCTGGGTTAAAACTGAATTACTCTGATGATAAAGAAATAGAAAATATTCCTGTAAAGGACTGTGTTAAATGTATAGCAATACATCTGTCAAAAAAACACTTAGTCAGACAACATATGAACATGAAGAAAACCAAGAATATATTTAATAATGATCTTTCTATACTTGGGAGAGTGCTTCTGTCCAAGGCAGGGGGACTGTTTCACTTTGTGTACCCCTCATCTTTATTTGTAAATCCCTCTACCTGTAAAGAGATCAACAAGACCTTTGACTTCCTCTGGAAAATAATTCTCACAGACTAAAAAAGTCAGTCCTCTCAAATAAAAGATCTGAAGAAGTGTTGGATTTTGTTGACATAAATAACACTTTCAAGATCAATTGGTTGAAAAGGTGTTTGGTCAATACAGAATCAATTTGGTATTTAATTCCAAACAATGTGTTTAATAAGTTGGGAGGTCTTACACTTTTACTGAAATGTAATTATATTCCTGAAGGATTACCCGCTAAATTGACTAGGTTTCACCAACAAGCTTTAATGTCCTGGAAAATATGTTTCCTACACATTTTTCCCCACATAAAGCTATTTTGTGGAATAATTCAGACATAACTGTAAGGAATAAGTCATTGTTCCTTTCAGAGAGTTTATTTATGTGATCAAAGCCATTACCAGTGGTCTAAGTACACTAATGAAAACTCATCTTAGCTTTGGTGATGATCACAGAGTTTATCCAGAACTCAGCTTGGAAGGCGTGGGCTTACTTGAGAAATCTTGTCGTAACAAATACATAAGACAAATTTTCCATTCACGGAACCAACTTATGCCCAGGGGAAACACGTTCTGGAACATGCTTATTCCTGACATTGTCTGGAAAAAATCTTGGTTGATCCCTTACAAATATTGTATACCAAACAAATGTAAGGTAGTGCACTTTAAGATTCTACATAAGGTMTATCCATGTTATTCTTTGTTATCCAAATTTGTTGAGATTGATGATATCTGGGTTTTCTGCRAAAAAGGAAGGTGAAAATCTGACACTTGTTCTAGGAATGTAAATCTGTGATAGATTTTTTTATACTAATATGTTACTATTGCAATGATAACAAGACCATTGAAATTATGATGATTTTTTWAATTCTTGTTGCCAAATACTTTATACACAAACAAAAATTCCAGAATTCTATCGCAAAATTACAAATATTTTTGATTGAATTTAATTAAGACATTATCAATTGTGAATAACAAAAAGAATAACATCTTCCTGAATCATTATATAGAGATTTTTTTCTGAGTGAATACAATTACACTGGAATTGTAATATATATATTTTTTATGTATATATGTATTGTATGTATTTAGTATGTTCTTGTTTATACCTGCGTTTTGTTTTGTTAGACATGTTTGATGTAGGGATGTAAGTTGTTTGTATAAGGAATAAAACATATAAAACATTTTAAAAACATTTTTAAAAACGATGTAGCCTGTCATGCTTGCCCAAATTGCTAMAATGTATCAAATCAGAATTGCTGGAGTGGGCATGGGACAGTTTTGTTGAGTAACTAAAGAATAGCCTATTATTCAGAAAGTAGCCTAACGCTTTTGCTAATTGATGCAGTTCTATCTACTGTACTTAGTGTCTTTCCATAGAAATCACCCAGTTTACATTTAATGGCAATGCAAGGGGGCATTGAACTATTCCAATCAATTTAGTTGTGTATCCAAATACTTTGCTCTTGATCATGACTCTCAGTTCCATTACAAATAAGAGTCATTGGACGAAGGCATCTTCTGTACAGGGGAGTTTTGTTAAAAGCCCCGACGCTCTGCATCTCATTAATACGGTTTTGGAAGCATAAGGACCTTATCTTTCATATAAGAGAGAAATATATATTTTTTTAACTGCAACTGGCAGGTGTCTTCACTGACATTTTCAACATGTCCCTGATTGAGTCTGTAATACCAACATGTTTCAAGCAGACCACCATAGTCCCTGTGCCCAAGAACACTAAGGCAACCTGCCTAAATGACTACAGACCCGTAGCGCTCACGTCCGTAGCCATGAAGTGCTTTGAAAGGCTGGTAATGGCTCACATCAACACCATTATCCCAGATACCCTAGACCCACTCCAATTTGCATACCGCCCAAACAGATTCACAGATGATGCAATCTCTATTGCACTCCACACTGCCCTTTCCCACCTGGACAAAAGGAACACCTACGTGAGAATGCTATTCATTGACTACAGCYCAGCGTTCAACACCATAGTACCCTCAAAGCTCATCACTCACTAAGCTAAGGATCCTGGGACTAAACACCTCCCTCTGCAACTGGATCCTGTACTTCCTGACGGGCCGCCCCCAGGTGGTGAGAGTAGGTAGCAACACATCTGCCACGCTGATCCTCAACACTGGAGCCCCTCAGGGGTGCGTGCTCAGTCCCCTCCTGTTCTCCCTGTTCACCCACGACTGCATGGCCAGGCATGACTCCGACACCATCATTACGTTTGCARACGACACAACAGTGGTAGGCCTGATCACCGACAACGACGAGACAGCCTATAGGGAGGAGGTCAGAGACCTGGCCGGGTGGTGCCAGAATAACAACCTATCCCTCAACGTAACCAAGACTAATGAGATGATTGTGGACTACAGGAAAAGGAGGACCRAGCAYRCCCCCATTCTCATCGATGGGGCTGTAGTGGAGCAGGTTGAGAGCTTCATGTTCCTTGGTGTCCACATCACCAACAAACCAAAATGGTCCAAACACACCAAGATAGTCATGAAGAGGGCACGACAAAGCCTATTCCCCCTCAGGAGACTGAAAAGATTTGGCATGGGTCCTCAGATCCTCAAAAGGTTCTACAGCTGCAACATCGAGAGCATCCTGACTGGTTGCATCACTGCCAGGTACGGCAACTGCTCGGCCTCCGACCGCAGGCACTACAGAGGGTAGTGCGCATGGCCCAGTACATCACTGGGGCTAAGCTGCTTGCCATCCAGGACCTCTATACCAGGCGGTGTCAGAGGAAGGCCCTAAAAATTGTCAAAGACCCCAGCCACCCCAGTCATAGACTGTTCTCTCCACTACCGCATGGCAAGCGGTACCGGAGTGCCAAGTCTAGGACCAAAAGGCTTCTCGACAGTTTTTACCCCCAAGCCAAAAGACTCCTGAACAGGTAATCAAATGGCTACCCGGACTATTTGCATTGTGTGTCCCCCCAACCCCTCCTTTCTGCTGCTGCTACTCTCTGTTTATCATATATGCATAGTCACTTTAACCATACCTACATGTACATACTACCTCAATCAGCCCGACTAACCGGTGCCTGTATATAGCCTCGCTACTGTTATTGCCTCTCTACTGTATAGCCTCGCTACTGTTATTTTCCACTGTCTTTTTTACTRTTGTTTTTTATTTCTTTACTTATCTATTGWTCACCTAATACCTTTTTTGAACTTATAAATTGCACTGTTGGTTAGAGCCTGAAAGTAAGCATTTCACTGTAAGGTCTAGCTACACCTGTTGTATTCRGAGCACGTGACAAATAAACTTTTGTCAACTTTTGTCACGATTTGATACACACCTATAGTTTAGGGTTCCCACACAGCCATATGTCCCATGTTACAGCGCTTGTTTATGGAAAACCGACTGAAGACGGAGGAGACCACCTGTGCAAGAATACAGCTCAGTTGTGAATTTCCATGAATTAAAAAAAAGTCTTAACATCCAAATATTGCAGGTTGTTCCGGTGTTCGGAGCATCTAGCATAACTCGAGAAATGTAGCGGAAGATGTAGTTGTGTCGGATGGAGGCACCCATGTATGGATCTGTGCAAAACTGCTACAGTAAGTGTATCTTTTTTATTTGAATGATTCTTTCTCGCTGATGAAAGATAAGGGCCATATGTTTTGAAAGCAGTATCGTAAGCAATGATTATTGATGTTTTCTAAACGTTAAAACACAGTGTCGGGATTGTAGTTCACATGAGCCAGTCATGGGCGAAGCTAACCGCTGAAAACTGTAGGGAGGAGAAAGAATGCTGCCTAGAGTTTAAGAGTTACCAAATACAGTACCCACCCACAACAAAAGGGGGCATTTGGTTTATGCATTGCACTATAGGCCTACCGCTGGCCAATCGGATGGCTCAGATGACCGTGTCTGCTGTAATGTAGCAGGCATAAAAGAAAGCTACAGCAAAGKTRATACTGTGATATTTCAAAATGTTCAAAACCATGACTAGAGAGACTGTCAATGAATAYAGCAAAGAGATGCTGTTTTTTTTGAGTGAGTTCATGTTTAAGTTCTCACTCTGTCAACACTTTGTATTCAACACTTTTATAAGCCATAAAATGCATGTTCTTCCTATTTCCACTAGCGCTGCAGAAGTAATGAATGAGTAGGAAAGTGTATCTATAGGCTTGTGTTGTTATTATTAGCGGATTGTGTATTTTTTTAATGTCTGTGAATATTTCAATATTTCTGTTCATAGGAGTACCGACATGAATTTGTGCATAATAATGCGGTGCCACTCAAGTTTCAGCTGGAAGACGGTGTCCCTTTTTGGTCAGTGTCACTGGAAGAAAGGGAGAGTGGAGGGATGTTGAGGCAGACCCTCAGACTTGCTTCACAAGTAATACAACAACAGATCTATTACCGGTGTGATCATATAACCTACCTCAAATTTTGAAATATAATTTTTGGCCCGAACAACAATGCATTGGTAGGGCAATTCAAGCAAAGCCAATATGCAACAATAATGTATTAGCTTACTGCACAAACATCATTGCTACAGTACTGTTTTGAATTGGTTGATGTTGCATAAACTTCAGTTTTTTAAAATCATGTTAAAAAAATCTGAGCCGTAGATCTCGGCTTGCATTTTGACTCAAAGTGATCTTGACTCAGAAAAGATTGGTGATCACTGTTCTAGAGTTTTCCCTGTTAACACTATCAACGTTTCCCATTACTGTGGCATTATGATCAAATCAATGCAATATTAGCCACTTTCAATGCATCATACCAAAACCAAACTAACTATGCAATAGATTTTGTTGTAGGCAGAACGCATCAGAGTAGGATTCTATTGCATTGACATATTACTAATTGACCCATACTCTACACAGACCAGTGTGGCATAAACAATMAGAGCTGCAGCAGGGCTATATGCAAATAGACCATTGCCATATATAGATCTATGTCATTTACTTTGAACTGGACTGTGTTTACAGCATGAGCAGTAGTGAGTAGATGTGGCTTATTTTGAGATCAAAGCGAGAGCTGCATGTAACTACGTGTGCACATTTTCTTCATATCCTTTGCTAGTTAGTGAGTTCTTAGCCCAGTTATAGATAATTTGTAGTCAGCAATAGGGGAGTGATTGCTTCCTACACGAGCTCTTTGAAAAGCGAGTCAGGTAAAGAGCTTTTTTGTCTTAATGGGCAGTGTTGTATTTTGAGACAGGCTTGAATAAGCTAAGTAGCCAATATGCAGAGGATACCATAATTTGTCTGATTCTCTGTAATAATTTTATAGGAATAATAATGCATTATATTTTGTAAAGTGGTTTCTTGCGTCAAACAACACAACAACATTTTCACTCACCTCCTTGTCTGAAGGACCACTCCCGAGTGGCACAGCCGTCTAAGGCAATGCATCTCAGTGCTAAAGGCGTCGCTACACGACATTCTGAACCTTGTTTGAAGTCATTAGGTCACATGACCAAGGAGCTATTGAAATTGTACATTTTGTACAGTCTTGTGAGATGAAAATTGACAAACTGTCACGCCCTGACTTTAGTTATMTTTGTTTTCTTTATTATTTGGTTAGGTCAGGGTGTGACAAGGGTGGTTTGGTTAGTTTTGTATTGTCTAGGGGTTTTTGTCTTGTCTAGGGKTTTTTTGTTTATCAATGGGGATTTTGTATTGTCTAGGGGAATGTAGGTTTATGGTGGCCTGAATTGGTTCCCAATCGGATCCTATTTAGGTTGCCATTTTGGTTTTGTGGGTAGTTGTCCATGTTTAGTTGCTTGTGAGCACTACGTTGGCTTCACGGTTCGTTTGGAGTTTTATTGTTTTGTTGGCGACATCGTTAATAAATAAGTATGTACGCTCACAACGCTGCGCCTTGGTCCATTGCTTCAACAGACGGTCGTGACACAAACTAAAGGATGTGCAATGTGTAGGSCCACTGAGTGGACATTCTGAACCTTGTTTGAAGTCAGTAGGTCACATGACCAAGGAGCTATTGAATTTYTTTATTTTGAAAAATTCATGTAAAATCTTGTGAGATGAAAATGGACCAACTAAAGCRTGTGCAATATAGAAGGGTAGTTAGTGGACATTCTGAACCTTGTCTGAGTCAAGTAGGTCACATGACCAAGGAGCTATTGAAATTCGAATGTAAAAAAAGTTTGTACTTTGTTTACACTCCCTAACTAATTCAACTAGGCATACAAAATGCTGCTCACATTTCCACATGTTTATTAGCTTTGGAAAGTGAATTAATGTCAAAATCGTGAAAATAAGACCTGTGCAATGTTGTGTGCAATTTTTCCAACATCATGACACTTATTTGGAGTTTGTGGCTCAAGTGGTTTGAAAGCTATTGAGGTTTGAAAGCGCAAATGTCCGTTGAATATTTATTTTTTATTTTATTTCACCTTTATTATTTCACCTTTACACATGGAATAAACAAACATAAAATCAATAATACAGTAGAAAAAGTCTATATACAGCATGTGCAAATGAGGTAGGATACGGGAGGTAAGGCAATAAATAGGCCATGGTGGTGAAGTAATTACAATATAGCAATTAAACACTGGAATGGTAAAATGTGCAGAAGATGAATGTGCAAGTAGAGATACTGGGGTGCAAAGGAGCAAGATAAATAAATAAATACAGTATGGGGATGAGGTAGTTGGATGGGCTATTTACAGAGGGGCTATGTACAGGTGCAGTGATCTGTGAGCTGCTCTGACAGCTGGTGCTTAAAGCTAGTGAGGGAGATAATATCCAACTTGAAACTGTCTTTACCTTGGATAAATATTGAGGGTCTTATTCTGGTGACATGATGATCGAGGCTTGACAGCCGTTTGACAAATAAAAATATTATTGCTATTATCCATAATAATCTCATATTGTAGACTATACCCGCACAGCCTACCCGCACTGTATCTGCAAGCTTTTGGATAGAGCGCACGTGCCAGAACAAAGCAGGCACATTTGCTTTTTAACGCAACAGTTTTTGTGACAAAACTGTCTGTAGAGTTGAAAATAAATTTTGTGTGCATTAGGTCATCACGCACTGATTTGTATCCGCAAAAAGTCATTTTGGTGGAAACACATGAGAATGCGCATATTTTCTTTAATGCGGATTCTAGAGTATTTCGCATATAAATCTGTCGCCAATTGGATGGAAACCTAGCTAGTGGCAGAATAAATTCAACCATACATTTTCTTCATCACATAACCTGAGAACAACCTCTGTCTGGTCCATAAAGCATGCATGTAACAAACAGTTACATGACCTACAACATGGTCAATCAAGTTAATGTTTCCGACATTTTCAGACTACTAAACTATTGATTTAGAACCACAGAGAGTTACCTCAAGTCGCAAAGAAAGCAGGAGCTGCCTCCAGTAGCTGTGCGTGGGTACAGGGGAAAAAATACAAATTACAACCTGTTGTGATAATTGTTGTTTGCTCTATAACCAGTTAGTTCATATGCCTTGACACTGTGATATATAGGCCTGAGGCCGAGACAATAAGAAGACAATGGCAGAATAAATTCAACCACACCTTTGTTTCATCACAAAACCGGAGAGACACCTCTGTCCGGTGAAGTCCACAAAACATATTGAATGTTACAAACAGGTACATGACCTACAGCATGGTCAAGCAAGTACATTTTTCAAACATTTTGGGACTACTAAACAATTATTGATTTAGAACCACGGAAAATTACAGCAAGTCGCAAAGAAAACAGGCCTCCACTATTCCAGGACCATTTCAACTTTAACATAATCTAATCACCTCTGCTGAGTCATAATACAGTGACAACTAAAAGATACCAAAAAACGATTTAGACCAAATCAACGTAAATTAAATATGATGTGGCTGTCCATGGCACTGATTTATGTGTGTGTGTGTGTGTGGGGTCTATGACTGTGTCATACAGTACAAGCTTTTAGTTTTTGTTATCCTAGGCTACCTGGCTAAAATGCTTGCTCGCTAGAAKAACTTCCTTTCATGGGCAACAATGTGCCAAGCCTACTCAGCTCAACTCAAATCAAGTGAACAGGTCTAGACTTTATAGTGAAATGCTTACTTACGAGCCTTCTTCCAACAATGCAGTTAAAAAAAAAATATGGCTATATGTTGAACTTCCATCATATCAGTCCAGGGCCACAATGTATACATTAATGGTTGGATCAGAATCGCCACTATAATGATTTACTCTATACTGTATGTATTATGTATTCCTGATAACCACTGAGAATGATATGATGTGGTGACTGTGTTTGTCTTTATATGTGAACCACTGACAAGCAGAGTCACTCCTAGGAAGATGAGCTCATGTCACAGGTTAGTCAACATTCTCTTCCACAGAAGTGCACATCTGACACAAACACCAAACCAACTCCTCAACACCCGGACATTGACATTTTACAGTTCCACCCCTACATACAGTGTAAACAGACAACACATAGGGGCGGTTTCCTGGACAAAGCATAATACTGGACTAAAAAGCATTTTATTTATGGCGATTCTCCATTGAGCTTGCTTTTTAGTTCAGAACTAGGCTTAATCTCTGTGTCCAGGAAACCACTCCATAATGTACTAGTCTTAGCGCTCGATCAGTATTTTGTGTGTCCTGGAGACATGCTACCTGTTGTGACACGTAAGTAGAGAAATAATCACTGTTGTTGAGTGAGCCTCTGTGTCTACCCCCACAGACAGCTGAGGCTTCCAGGAGGACTATGGAGGAAGTTGAAGTACTTAGATTCAGCCAGTGGATTTCATTCAAGGCTGCCCTTAACCCACATCCCTACGAAGTATATGAAACGCTACGCAGAGATGTGGCTTCAATGACACAGATCGCCAGCGAGCATACCTCACAAGCCGACTGCTGCAACAGATTGGAGAGAAGCCGAGAAACCAGGAGGCCCAGTCCCTCATCGAGCTGCTTTATCACTTTTGACCTTCTTATTGCTGGCTGACTTGTGCCATCCTCCACTTTTTACATTTCACCAACGTCCAGGCACCCATAAGTACGCTAACTGGTATCCATACCAGCTTCCTGAGGCTCAACGTTGGAGGGGAGGTGCTGGACACGGGTGGAAATGTATCTTCTCTCGAGCACCAGAACTCATTGATGCTCTATGTGGTCCACACTGTGGGCAAACTGGACTTTGACAGTCAACAAAAAGCACACTTCCTTCTCCAAGAGGAACTGGAACAATTTGTTGGGGGTTAAGACCAAAACAGACAAGGAACTGCGTCAGCTGGCCGTGTTCCGCACTGATGTTCTCGACTTCTTTCTGGTGCCCTGCGTCGAGACCAAAGGGTCAGAGGTTGATGAAATGAAGAAGCACTATGTATTTGCCATTCCCGACATGCAAGAGTACCTGTCTGCTCTGTACACCGCCCTCGTGAGAACAAGACAGCTCTGGAGAAGCTGAGCAAAGAGGTAACCGTGGCCATCGGACAAGTGGGCGAAGACGTCAACACCCTCATCAGCATCATCTTTAAGTTCATCCCCCTCGGGGTCGTCGCTGTCTTCAACCTGCTCAAGCTCTTTCCAAGCCCGTTTGAGAAGATCAGCAGCCACAGCAAGGGCCGCATCGTCCGCACCCTGGTAGCAGAGATGTTCCACAAGGAGGACAGCTTCAACAAGGACGTGCTGGACCAAGTAAAGCAAAGCCTGCCGGGAGTTCACGGCCCCCAGCCCCAGGAGTGCATGGACAGCCGGTCCTTCGAGCTCTACCCCATCTTCATGGGCGGCCTGCTTCGCTACGGGAACCGGGTTCAGCTGGAGCAACTGGGCTGCAGCATCAAGAGCACAACGGTGGCTCAGATCACACGGAACCTCAAGAAGCACCTGGCAGCGGAGATTGTGAAGTGGCAGCCCTCTGAGGAACTCATGGTCCTCTACGAGGAACTCATGCTCCTCTACGAGTACCAGAATCCCAGGCTCACGGCAGAGGTCCTGCTCTCCATCCGMAGCATCAAGCTGTCCCCCTTGCGCATGACGCCCCTCAAGTGCTTCGTCCTGAGCTCTGTGCTGGCCTGTATACTCGAGGTACCACCTGGAGGAGCTGGACCTTTTTTTCCTGTCATCTGACCAACGACCTGCTGACCATTCTGTGACTCGCCTTCTGCCACACCCTCAACCTCAAGTAAGAGGAGGCTCGATGTGTGGGGCTTTAGTCAAGTCAACTTTTTTGTTATGGGCTTGGGAAATAGGATTCTCACCAACTCACAAGATTGACCTCTTGTATCTGTCCATGGTAACAGTCACTACTTACCACAGTAAACCGTCATATTACTAGTGTATTTTTACCTACTAAGTTACATATACCCACTGTTCACGCGATTGAGTTATGTTATAATTTTCAGAATACGGATGGTAAATCGAAGGTGGCCCAAAGCCTTATCAGTAACACTCCAAATCCTCTATTTACTGAGAGGTGTACAAACATGCAGCAATATTTGCTGCTTTTGGCTTGTATTGCTAATTAATGTTTGCCTTAAAATCATTAACTGCCAAGTGACATATCAGGTCCTGTCTTGATCCATCCAGTATCATTCATGGATTCATTCATGGTAGGTTTGACATTGTAGCCTAAATGTGTTTGACTTGCTGCGTAAAAAGTGTACTGATATTCTGATGCTGAGTATCGAAAGGAAGGAGCATTGGGAGTAAAAGGAGACTTTACTAGCCATAATATAACCTTTGATATCTATCAGGTTTCAGGTATGACCCAGATGCAGACAGTGTCGATTTTCTAGTACAGGGGCAGGCAAACGACAGGTCAAAGTCAGGCAGAGGTCAGTAATCCAGACGGGGTGCAAAAGGTCCAGAATAGCAGGCAGTCTCAGGCTCAGGGCAGGCAGGGGTCAATAATCCAGTGAGGTGGTGCAAGGTATAGAACTGCAGGCAGGCTCAGGGCAGGCAGAAAGGTCAAAACCAGGAAGGACTAGAAAACAGGTGCAAGAACAGACAGGAGCATGGGAACAGCTGCTGGTAGGTTTCACGAAACAAAACAAACTGGCAACAGACAAACAGAGAACACAGATTTAAATACACTGGGGATAATGGGGAAGATGGGCAACACCTGGAGGGGGGTGGAGACAAGCACAAAGACAGGTGAAACAGATCAGGGTGTGAGATGTCACCTGTTATCAGGTTATTGAGCCAGGCCTCCTCTTTGGTTGTGGTTGTAAAAAAAAAAGCATGGTGTTACTTCATCAAGACCTGCAACATGGAGTTTAATCTGTGTTCAAGCTTTTAATCTGGAGTTCACAAGTTTAAAAGGAGTGTAATCTGTGTTTTTTWAAATATGTTATTGTTGTTCTATTGACAGTACCTGGAGGTTCGTGGTTTGCAGGCTAACACGTGTGTGGGCATGTGTTTGTGATAGCYGTGTATGCTTTTTTTCTCTCTGTTGTCTCCAGTTTAATAGCCTGGGTCCTGAGTCCTGTATTCTCCTGAAAGATATACTAATTGACCCCAACAGTACTATTAGATCTCTACAGTAAGACGCTGACTCTTTACCAGGTTTATGGCCTTATTGCCTTTTCTATGGCTCAAAAGGTAGACATTGGAAATCATAATATTGACTCATCAATGGAATTTACAACTTAAGTATAATTAAAGCTTTAAATAAATATTGCCTTATTTATTCATTTATTTTGTCAGAAAGGGGCAATTTCTCTCATTTAAGAACTTGCTCACTTTACACTTCAAATAAGATATTGACTGTATGAAGATACAGACAACTTGTCCAAATGAGTGTTGGTCTAATGTCTAACTAACAGATAACATGCTGCTTCAACCAGTCTTCACTTGTCCAGTCTGAATGCTGATACAGTGCCCTGTGACTGTCCCTCTGTAGCCTGTGTTATAACCCCATGTTGAAGTCCAGGGCTCTCTGTCTGCTGGACACTCTGCCAGGGGACCAGTCTCTCATGCTGCTGTCCCTGATGCACATGGGCATGGGCAATACAGGGGCCCGCGAGCTTGCCGAGAGGCTCAACAAGCACACTGGCCTGCAGGAGCTCAACGTGGCCTACAACAACATCGGGGACAACGCTGCTCTGACCCTGGTGGACGCCTGCAGTGAGCACCCGAGCATCCACACTGTGCAGTAAGCTAATCATCACCGTATCAACATGTCCTGGAATTACAGTAAATGGGATTAGGTGGGGCATAAAATTATTCTGTGGGGGCCAGATTTTGCTCGTGGGCCTACAGCTGCAGACCACTATATATAAAAGAAGAATTTACGTGACTCAACCACTATGGTTTCTTTAGTATTTTATTTGGGCTATTTTCTTTTCATCATGCACTTATTATGTATCGTCTGTTTGAATCAAATCGAACTTTATTTGCCACATGCGCTGAATACAACAAGTGTAGACTTTACCGTGAAATGCTTACTTACAAGCCCTTAATTAACCAACAGTGCAGTTCAAGAAGAAAATATTTACCAAGTAGGCTAAAATAAAAAGTAATAATCCAAAGTAACACTAAGAATAACAATAACCACAAGAATGTGTCTATATGTAGGTTATGTGTATACATTAATGCCATTGTGTTCCACAGATTGTACCCGAATCCTCTCAGCAACGTCGGGAAGCAGTCCTTGTACGTGCGAGAAGTCCCATTGGAGCAGGGAGGCWCGAGGCGGCACGTGAAGGTGCTGGCCTCCGTCACCGAATGCTCAGACATCTCGGAGGACTGGCACCCCATCCTGAGCGTCATCAGTAAGAAAGCCTCGTCCTGGGAGCGAGAACTCATCTGGGAACAGCTGCAGATCTTCCACCGAGACCTGGAGTGGGGCAGGCAGCAGGCGCCAAGCTTCTGGGAAAGATGCACTTCCGCAGGGTGGAGAACGGCGTCAGGCAGACCCTGCAGATGCTACTGAAGAAGATCCCTACAGGGACTGACGAGAGTGCCAAATAATGGAAAAGCAATGTTTGGGGATTTTAACATGAGCCATGATGTACTGTTGTAACTTTAATGTGTTACAGAGTTAATGTTTAAGTTAATTCATTGAGCTGTATCTAAAGATATGTAATTACATATGTAATTGTATTGGTTAGTATTGAATTACGCTTTTGACTGCAAGTTCCAGAATGCCTTSCGACAGGAAGTAGAGAGCGAACGCTAGTTAATTAAGTGCAATTGACAGGTGATTATTGATGGCTCCTTTCCGCTAGCATCTTGTTTGCATTGCTCTGTAGAATCTAAAGTTGTTAAATGTAACGAGAACAAGTATTATTACTAAAAGAAGCTTTMATTTCAAACCCGACGTCCTGAKTCATTACTTTGAAGATAGTTATTCTGTATGTTCAATGTGCGGTATTCAGTATTTACAAAGTCTTCCACTTTCAACCATAGCATAAGCCCACGTATCCATAGCCTTGAAGAATTTTAGCATGTGAGAAGTGGAACAGCCAAATCTATGCTAAATTGATTGAATAACATATATTAATGGTGTGAAACAAAGTGTCCTTTTCAAGCCTAAGTAGGAAGGTGTCATACCCAATTATGCAAGTAGATATATTTGTTTTGGGCCTCCTTGTGTACTCTGTGTTCCAAATTTGTAGTATTTTGTATTTTCTCCCAGTTTTTTTGCTTGAGTATGTCTGTTGGTGTTTAAGAGATATTCAAGTAGGTTTGAAAGGAAATGTGTTGTGTTTGTGCTCATTAATTCGTGTTTCGCTGTTTTAATTAGGAACAATCAATTGATAAAATGGAGCAACATGGATTGATGCTTGAAAATACATTAAGTGTTGCATGTAATGTATTCAGTGCAGGCTGTGCTGTGCTGCATCATCAAACCTCCTTTGCTTACAAAAAAAAAAAATATCATAGTTTGACCAATAGGATTACTTTTTTGCTCTTGCCACAATATAGAGAAGTAATGTGCACTTTTATTAAATTGAATTGAAGATCACCCATGAACTTCAAAGTCCAAATCAATGTCATTACAGTATGTCTATTTTGAAATTAATKACATCAGGTTTAGAATGGACAATGATCTACTCAAGGTCCCCGCACCAACACATTGAAACAAGAGGGCTAACCTAGATCCTCATATAATTTCCAGATAGGCTCATTGCTGTTTTAGGCTCATTGTGCCACTAATCAACCACCAACGTTTTGAACCATTCTTTCACCTGCAGTGTAGCACTCATGACCCCCAGTGGCTTTAACAGTGTAGTCAATATTGTCAAATTGTTGGTATCAGCTTAAAGTTGTTTAAGCTCGTAAACCATTTTATGATAGCACTTATCTAAGAAACCTGGGGAGTGTTTAGTGTTGTGATGGGTTACCAGGTCTGGTCACAGGTTAGCTAAACATTAAGCCTAGGAGGCCTAGTGTTATGGTGGAGGAAGAAGGAGTTACCGTCTCAAATGCTGACATAACAGAGGAATCTTAACGTCCCAATCTGCTGTGCACCTTGCACCTCCACACAACGTCGGGCAGCCAGGAGGACGTCCAGACACAAGGACAGACAGCAGCCATGAGGTACACCACAGGTAAGAGTCTGTTTTTCTAGGTCTAGACACAAGGACAAGAGGATATAATGTTCAATGTACACGTTTTGGCGCAAGGCCTTTCTAAAGACCAGTCTCCATTGTTTTCTATGTCAAGACACAGACATGCTTCTCCGTTTCCCAAGGCTGGTCTTGCATTAGAAATCGAACGAGTACACAATATGAGATTTGTATATTCGAATAGCATTTTACATTACAATAGCCTTGTGAGTGTGTTTTAAAGTGTGTTTTAATCATTGGTGATTAAAGGTAGCCTTCTGTGCTGTGTGACAGTGCTACGAAGTAACAAGTTTGATTCTAAAATGAAAACTGTATTGTACATTGTGTTTTTTTGGATGAATAATGAATTGTTAACTGCTACCCCCTCAGCACACATGAATATGCTAGCCTACATTGACTGCTGAATCCAAAATAAACATGTTGATAGTCAACATACAACATGGGCAGTCCTTTCTAGGTCTACCTATAATAGAGAATGAAAAAAGGTAGCATTCCTTTAATAAAAAGCCCTGTGATGAAAGCTGTCCGGTCCCGCCACAGCTAGAATAATGACAGTCAGCAGATAGCTGGGAACATGACACTGCAGATATCACCACTAACAACCTGACAGCCTGCACAGATCTCTCCTTGCCAAGAGGTTGAATGTGGGTGTGTGTCGTCTCTCTCTGTCTGTCGTCTCTCTGTCTGTGTCTGTGTGTGTGTGTGTGTGTGTGTGCGCGCGCGCGCGCAACAGTCGAGCAGGAGGGGAAGGGATGAATTCTGTATACAAATGAGAAATGCTTGTATAAGGACTGGCATGCTGGGGCGTGTGAGTGTCCTCCTCATCCTAATGTTAGTCATTAGGCCAGGTTAGGATATTCATGATGAAAGACGAAGCCAAACCTTAGAATGACGTTACAGTAATAAGTAATGAATGACTTGACTGTGCCTCTCAAATGCTATGCTGCGACACGGGTCACAAGTTCTTCTCTCACTACGATTCATTCATCAAAGTAATCTGTAAGGACATTTACTGTACAGCTCAACATAGAAAAATAGAAGGGCTGGATGCTGGAGAGACGTTATATCTTTGAGCTAATGATCACCTTTGATTGTGTCCGGACAGGGCCTGGGGAACATACAGTGCCTTCAGAAAGTATTCATACCCCTTGACTTATTCCACATTTTGTTGTGTTACAGGCTGAATACTTTCTGAAGGCACTGGATTTCATTTGGAGATGAGTAACCTGGATGTTTGGACCAAGGACACACAGCCACAGGGAGAAGGTCATTCCTGGAATCATTACTGCGGAGAAAACAAACTTGAGGGATTTTTCTTTTTTCTGTCATTCTAGGTCTTGAGGATGCAATGGAATTTCCAAGGTACGTTTTTTTGGTGGCTATGAATTGGACTAGAGACAATTGTCATAATACAAAATAGGACATTAGCGAATATGTCCTTAACACACATCCTTAAAGCCAATTCATGTTTAAAACCTTTTTATTTTCCTTACTCAAAGATTCACCTTCAATCCGAAAGAGGGGATCGACAATCCAGCCTTGGTCATCTCAGACGACCCTGGTAAGGTTTGAGAACGAACAGATCCAAAATCATCCATCATTTCCCAACGCATGGAAGATGGTCTGACTAGCAGTAGTTCATCAATCATAGTAATCAAGATAAGCCTGACTTCTTTAGGTATCCACACACAATGCCCATGCTATGTCAATGGCAGTGTTTTGTCTTGCCCTCCAGAGCCAGACCCCAGTCCGGTACCCCGCCTGTGCCAGATAAAGTGCAAAGAGGGCCAGAGTTTTGGCTTCCATCTGCGTATGGAGAGGAGCTGCCAGGGCTATGTTGTCCGCCAGGTGGATCCGTGGAGTCCTGCAGCGCTCAGTGGGCTCATGGACGGGGACCGTGTGCTGGAGGTCAACGAGGACTTTGTCGACAACATGGAGTTCCCCAGGGTGAGAACCAGACATACCGTTATGCCAGTGGAATCATTGTGCACACGTTTCTTAAAGCTTTGGCACACAGATGTGAGTTCTGTATGTAATGTGAGTCTGCTTCATCACATGTGGGTCAGAACCAGACTTTAAGAGATCTGAGAGAACCTCTTCTCTTACAATGTCTCCGACAGTGTCCTCTGCACATAAAGCTGCCACACACTACATAAACAGGCTCCTGCCCTATGAGCCATTCTGGCTCGGACAAGGCTTACCTGCTTGGTCTAAACAGAGTCTTTGTTTCTTAGCTGCAGCATGTTCTTCTCGGATTGACAGGTGGTGCAGAAGATCCAGGCGTGTGGGCTGCAGCTGTTCCTGCTGGTTCTGAAGGGGGAGGAGTATAAGGAGGCGCTGGCCCAGGGACTGGACCTCCAGGCTCTGACCAGGACTTACCGAGGGGAGACATGTTCCCGGCCCAGGCTGTGTCACATCACCAGAGACCCTGTCTTAGGTCTGGGAATCAGCATCATCCCCATTGAAGGTAGTTATGAGTTATTCATTCCGTAATCTTTTTTGGCAGATGATTTGCTAAACAGTAGGAAGGAGAGCGGGGGAGACGGGAAGACAGAAAAGCGTGGAGTCAAATTTGAGAAATCGCGGACTGTGGAATTGAACCCAGGTTATCAACCTAGGTTGATTTAGGGTTAGTCGAGAGACGGTCGAGAGATGATGAGATGTTTGCCACTCAATCAAACTCTGGCATCTTTCTCATCTTTTCAATATCAAAATCTTGTGCAGAGTTAATGTAAATTGTAAGGCCTGCGTAGTATGATTATGAGACTGAAAATATTTGGCATGGGCCCTGAGCTGCACCATTGAGAGCATCTTGACTTCGCTCTTAGAAAATAGGGTTCCAAAAGGGTTCTTCGGCTATCCCCATAGGAGAACCCTTTTTGGTTCCAGGTGGGAAACCCTTTTTTGTTCCAGGTARAACTATTTTGGGTTCCATGTAGAACCTTCTGTGTAAAGGGTTCTACCTGGAACCAAAAAGGGTTCTCCTRTTCTACTAGATTGGAGTCCACCTGTGGTAAATTCTATTGATTGGACATCATTTGGAAAGGCACACACCTGTCTATATAAGGCCCCACCAGTTGACAGTGCATGTCAGAGCAAAAACGAAACCATGAGGTCAGAATTGTCCGTAGAGCTCTGAGGCTGCCACACTCTGATCTGTTTCACCTGTCTTTGTGCTTGTCTCCACCCCCCTCCAGGTGTCGCCCATCTTCCCCATTATCCCCAGTGTATTTATACCTGTGTTCTCTGTTTGTCTGTTGCCAGTTCGTTTTGTTCGTCAAACGTACCAGTGTTGTCCCCCTTGCTCCTGTCTGTTTCTAGTTTTCCCAGTTTTGACCATTCTGCCTGCCCTGACCCTAAGCCTGCCTGCCATTCTGTACCTTGTCACATCACACTGGATTATTGACCTCTGCCTGCCCTAACCCTGAGACTGCCTGCCTTTCTGTACTTTAGGGGACTCTGATCTGGATTACCGACCTTTGCCTGCCTTTGACCTGTCGTTTTGCCTGCCCCCTGTTCTAGTAATAAACTTTTGTTACTTCGACACTGTCTGCATCTGGGTTTTCCCTAAAACGTGATAGAGACAGGATTGTTGCGAGGCACAAATCTGGAGAAGGGTACCAAAACATTTATGCAGCATTGAAGGTCCCGAAGAACACAGTGGTGTCGTGTCTTTGGCTTTGCCGGATTAATTGCTATGACATGCTATTCTATAAAATAATTTTCTCCGTAATTAATATTACCTGATTGAACTAATCATGTAAATGTAATTAACTAGAGAGGGACACCACRAAATAATATTTATAGAGCTGTTATCTTCCGAATAAACTCTTAAAGAGTTAGTAATATTTTACATCAATAGCAGTCAACATTAATCGTCATCTTATTCAGTCTCATCTGAAAGTTGTAAATCCTTGGGTTATCTGCAAGAATCCTGGCTAACAAGTTGAATCAGCAATACAAAATTGGGTTTAATTATTTATTTACTAAATACCTAACTAATCACACAGAATCACACATACACAATTAAATCATAACTTGATTACAAATTGCCGTCATAAAGGAAAACGTCCCTAGCGGGCGGAACAGATATGACAGCTTGTTACACAAAGGAAAGGGGGCTGGGTTTTAGTGAAAGAGCGGGAGACTGGAACAGAGGCGAAGCTGTGCTATCGTAAATACAGTATCTTATGCATTCTAAATTACCGCCCATTTGGAAAAGGAAAATGCAATAAATATTTACTCTGAGTTGCGCTTCATTCAGTAGGTTGGTGGTAGATGGAAGACCGTGTTGCCAAACCGAGTCCTCTGTCCTTTGAAGAATGTCTCTGGTGGTCACTGGATACGTTGTAGTAACGTTGTTGTGTAGTAGACGGGATACTCTGACTGTCCTTCCTAACCTGCGTTTGTAGCAGCTGTTGCTAACTCAACGGCTAGGAGGTATCACTTCTGCAGTGAATACGAGTTCAAAGTTCATACCATTCACAACCAAAGTTCATGCTGATGTTGGCTTAGTTCTGTAGTTATTATCTGAACCATTCTGACATGGGATCGTCACCCTCATCTCCTCGGAACAGAAGGTTATATTTTTGTCAATGGCTTTATATAGTGGAGGGAGAGGGGTGTGTCTGAAAAGTTTGTAACCCATGTCTCTTCACAGGGGCGGGCCCCTGGTTGAGCAGAGGCCCAAACTTATGAAAACCCAAATCTCTCATTTGGAAGATAAAATTACATTTCATCTCTTCACAAATAATTTCATATTCAAACATTTCAATTAAACAACAATTCCATGTGAATCAGATACCTCTGATGTTTAGACTTTCCACAGTAGAGTTTATGTCATTCTATCATTGATGAGAATGTGTCAGAGGGCAACCGAACTGACATAATATACCTTAAGTACCACTGCATATGTTCAGTTGGTCGGATTACCAGAATATAGTTCATTTCCCCCCAACTTCTGATGTTCCTAGAATCTCTATGTTAACCAAAGGGGCTTTCTAATGTCACATCAGTAGGGAAGAGGAATGGGGGAAAGAGGTATTTATGACTGTCATAAACCTACCCCCAGGCCAACGTCATGACAGTGGCCTCCATCATTCTTAAATGGAAGAAGTTTGGAACCACCAAGACTCTTCCTAGAGCTGGCCTCCCGGCAAAACTGAGCAATCGGGGGAGAAGGGCCTTGGTCAGGGAGGTGGCCGAGGACCCGATGGCCACTCTGACAGAGCTCTAGAGTTCCTCTGTGGAGATGGGAGAACCTTCCAGAAGGACAACCATCTCTGCAGCACTCCACCAATCAAGTCTTTATGGTAGAGTGGCCAGACGGAAGCCACTCCTCAGTAAAAGSCACATGACAGCCCGCTTGGAATTTGCCAAAAGGCACCTAAAGACTCTCAGACCATGAGAAACAAGATTGTCTGGTCTGATGAAACCAAGATTGAACTCTTTGGCCTGAATGCCAAGCGTCACATCTGGAGGAAACCTTAGACCATCCCTACGGTGAAGGATGGTGGCGGCAGAACATGATGTGGGGATGTTGTTCAGCGGCAGGGACTGGGAAACTTTTCAGGATCGAGGCAAAGATGAACGGAGCAAAGTACAGAGAGATCCTTGATGAAAACCTGCTCCAGAGTGCTCAGGACCTCAGACTGGGCGAAGGTTCACCTTCCAACAGTTCAACGACCCTAAGCACACAGCCAAGACAACGCAGGAGTGGCTTCGGGACATGTCTCTGAATGTCATTGAGTGGCCCAGCCAGAGCCCGGACTGGAACCCGATCGAACATCTCTGGAGAGACCTGAAAATAGCTGTGCAGCAACGCTCCCCATCCAACCTGACAGAGCTTGAGATGATCTGCAGAGAAGAATGGGAGAAACTCTCCAAATACAGGTGTGCCAAGCTTGTAACGTCATACCCAGGAAGACTCGAGGCTGTAATAGCTGCCAAAGGTACTTCAACAAAATACTGAGTGAAGAGTCTGAATACTTATGTAAATGTAATATTTCTGTTTTTTATTTGTATTAAATTAGCAAAAATGTCTAAACCTGTTTTTGCTTTGTCATCATGGGGTATTGTGTGTAGATTGATGAGGGGAAAAACGATTTAATCCATTATAGAATAAGGCTGGAACCTAACAAAATGTGGAAAAAGTCAAGGGGTCTGAATACTTTCCGAAGGCACTGTACATACGCCAACACACACAGAACACACACATGCATATTGACGCCACACACATACTGTACACTCACACAGACACACTTTCACACTTTTCACATATGCTGCTTCTACTTTGTTTATTATCTATCCTGATTGCCCAGTCACTTTTACCCCTACCTACACGAACATAATTACCTCAACTACCTCGTACCCCTGCACATTGACTCGGTACCTTGTACATAGCCTCGTTATTGTTATCTTACTGTTATTTTACATACTTTTTAACTCCGCTTTGTTGGTAAAGAGCTCGTAAGTAAGCATTTCACGGTAGAGTCTACACCTCTGTTGTATTCGGCGTATGTGACAAATAAGATTTGATTGCCGAAGAGAGGATCTCTGTGGAGATGTTTGTTTGTCTGTTTTTATCTCTCCAGGTCAGAAGGGTCAATACATGTTGAGCACAGTAAGTGAGGGTCCTGCAAAGAGGGCAGGGGTGCGTAGCGGAGATAGACTGGTGTGGATCAACGGTGCCATGGTATCAACGCTCACCCATTCAGCTATCAGTAAAATGGTAAGCATACAGGCCCTCCTTCTCAGAACTGCTCTTGGTAAACAAACCCACATGGCAGATGTGTGTGTGTCTCTGTATGTGTCTTAGTATGTCTGTGTGTGTGCACGTGCAAGCATGTTCCTCACTTCTCCCTCAAGTTTATCTCTGTGTACTGCTCAGGTGAAGAAATGTAGCGACCATGTGACCGTCCTAGTCGTCGACAGAGAAAGTGAAGCGAGCTACATCCGACGGAAACTGCCCATCTTGCCTATCATGGCCGGCTCTCACAACCTGCCACACAGACCCACAACGATGCATCTGGTCCAGGGGTCAGATGGATACGGCTTCTTATTACGACAAGAGAGGTTGACTTCAGGGAGGCGTATTGGTGAGAATGATGCACACACATCATCTAACAATACACTTTTTTTGATAGAAACYTTCGTTTGTATAAGCATGCATGACCATGTTACAAGCACCTACTATGACCACCTTATTATAATATCTTATTATCATCTCTTAATGATCCTAACTAAATAACAGTCATTTTAAGTCCGTAGAAAATGTGCTGCATAGAAAGACATACTATACACATTACAAACCTTGTAATAGGACATTAGAAAGACTCGTACATGCTTATAACAAGTAATAAACATTATACCTGCTGGCTGAGCCGAATTGTTTGTTGTTGGGTCCAGCTAACTTACTCCGTGAGGTGGATGTGGGGAGTCCAGCAGAAGAGGCTGGTATGCAGGATGGAGATTTGCTGCTGGCGGTCAATGGGCAGCCTTCAGAGTCTATGGAGCATGAGGATATTGTCAGGACAGTAAGGAAGAGTGGCAACCAGGTTAGCCTCACCACCATGCCCATACACGGAAGAGACTTCTACACACAGGTGTGTAAGCGGACGGAGGTCATGTGCAGTTTGGAAATGAGGAGTTATGCAAGTTCTGGTGTTAGAATACTGATACTGTAKTCAGTAGGATCCTCTGAGTTCTCCTGGATTTTATTTTATTGAACCTCACGAGGAAATGACAGTAAGATGATGATTATGTTAAGATGTTGCTGAGATCAATGCTGACACCAAATACAAGACTGTCTAAGAATTATGTCAACTAAAAATACCTTCCCAGTCAAAAACAGTCTATTCTGTTCCCCACCGCAGTTGGGTCTATCTCCCCTGCTATTCCATGAGGACAGTCTGCCAGAAGGAGAGAGGATGAGGAAGACACAGTCCCCTTGCACTGAGATTCAGGACGGGCTGAGTAAAAACGAGCATGGCTCACTTCCTTGTCCAAGACTCTGTGTCCTCGAGAGAGAAGAATCAGGCTTCGGGTTTAATCTGGGCTGTGTTCAACATGAGCCAGGGACTTTCATAGGCCAGGTATTCCTTCGAACATCAACACCATAACGCCCTTATCATCGATCTCTCGCTCATTTATTTGTTGTAATCTCGATCATTATGTTTCCTGACATAAATAGGCCATTTGAAACATCCCCAATCAAAGTTGTGCTAATGAGTAACAGCTATCACCAATCAAAAGTTCCCGATATTGATCTGCTGTGTGGTTTTCCACATGCATCGCTATAATGAGGGCAGGTGTTGAGATGGTTCTATGAGAAATGAGTGGCACGGTTACAGTTTTCTTTTGTCCTCCAGGTGGTGGTAAAGGGCTCAGGACATAGGGCCGGACTGTGGGAAGGGGATGTGGTTGTGGAGGTGAATGGCCAGAATGTCGAGAATGAGTACTTCGAGGACGTTGTGATGCTGATAAAGAAGAGCGAGTCGTCTTTGAAATTACTGGTTGTGGAGAGGTCAGGGTATGAGAGACTCAAACATAGTGGGCTTCCAATCACTCCTGGGGTCATACTCCACAGCACTCAGGTGAGGAACACTCACACACCCACATGCACACACACACACAGATACAAATATTAATACTACAGATTGAGATAAATAATACTTATTAATCTAATACGTTGCAGGTTTCAGAGAAAACKAATGAGGCTTTCTTGTGATGGAATGCCGAGAAGTGATCCAAGTCGTTATAAAGACAACATTAGGCATCTCACCTAACAGAGGATCTGGCACTGGCACAGCATCAACAACAAACAGCTGCAGTCATTGGGGGCACTGCCATGGGGAGTCTGCTTCCATCTGAAACAGAGGATTTAATCCCTTCGCTCCACATCTCCCAATCTCACATGTCCTCTTTGTCAGGACTGTGCCGATAGAGCTATGCTATGACCTGCTTCTTGCAAAGGAGGATTTGCAGAGTAGATTCCACACTGTTTCAATTATTAATATCTCATGTGTATATGATGGGATAATGAAGTTTAGGTTTATTCTAAGGTGAAATCAGGATAAACAAAATAAAATGGGAAAAACTTCATTGAGGCTCAGTTGAGAATCTATGATCGGTATTGTATGCGATGATTCAAGGAGGTGCACAAAGTTTAAAGATCTATCACTAAGCACTTGACGAGCCATACAATTGCATAAAACTAGTTCAATCTACAGTATATAGCTATGCAAGTATAGTATAAAATGATGTCTTGTTTATTTTGAGTATTTACATTGTTGTACTTGTACTGTGTTGATCCTTGTCTGTGTCATCAAACACATGATAAAACGTCCATTACAAGCTGAATTCTGATGGGTAAAGGTGGAAGGAGATTCAGTGAGTATCTACAGTGCACGCGCAAGACCTACTTTAGCCTTTGCAGAATTTCATATTAAAGCAAATTCCTAACATGGATTCCTTCGACATCTTTACCATTACACCAAGAGAGGTCTTAACCTCTTGACGAGGTCATGCAATCACTAAGGTCGCAGTCATGCATTGAGTGCTATTCAAGCTCACCAGCCTGCCATTTCCTCATCGTCACTATTTCTGCTGCAATKATCTGAGGTTTAGTTTATCCTAGATTTAGTCGAGGCCTACTTTATCAGTCCAGACAAGGATACGCGGAGAGGAAACCTATTTAGACTATTGAAATAAACCCCTGGATAGTGCAATAGCTTCGTGGTGGATGACTCGGCGTATGCGAACGCGGGCGGGTTTCTTAAGGGAGCATGACAGCAGCAGGAAGCTTGATAGTGAGTTTCCTGAAGTCTCACAAGGAGATGGAAGACATGTCGGAGGACCGGGCGAGGAAGAGGGTGGATGGCGAGAAGAAACGAGACAGAAAGAAGGGCGCAAGGTACAAACCCAAACCGGCTGCAAAATACAGAGTACTTTCTMCTTTGGTTCAAGTACAGGACAGAAAAATGCATGTTATGCGCCTGAAGACCCTGAGCAGTCGATGATTAGTGCTCGAGAGAAAGTGGTGTCCTGCTTTGCTCTCCAGTGCCATTGAAACGAGTGATAACTGGGGTGGGGTTTAAGTGTTAAGGGGATCAATTGAAGTTGGGGATCCCTGGTGTCTGTGATCCCAGCCATTTGGTGCGACTGAGGAAACCCTGTCAGTCCTTCTGAGTTCTGATGCCGAGTGTTTGCCGGATAAAGTCATGCTGCGCTATATAGGTTATCCCGTGAGAGCTTTTGTTCCAAATCCACTATGTTGTTTCAGGTGCCAGGTTTATGGTAATGTTGCAGCAGTYTGTAGGAGGGAGATTCCAAGGTGTGAGATATGTGCCGGGGGCCATAGGACAAAAGACTGTGCTTGTAATCGTAAGGACTAAGGAGTTTTTCAGGATAAAAAAAATAKAACTGAATGGAGTTAAGCACAGGCAAAAACCTAGAGGAAAATCTGGTTCAGTCTGCTTTCCACCAGACACAGGGAGATGAATTCACCTTTCAGCAGGACAATAACCTAAAACACAAGGCCAAATCTACACTGGAGTTGCTTATCAAGAAGACCGTGAATGTTCCTGATTGGCCGAGTTACAGTTTTGACTGAAATCTACTTTAAAATCTATGGCAAGACCTGAAAATGGTTGTCTAGCAATGATCAACAACCAATTTGACAGAGCTTGAAGAATTCTGAAAAGAATAATGGACAAGTGATTTCTCAATCCAGGTGTGGAAATGCTCCTTAAGTGAGTTGCTGATGAACATGAATGCAACATTTAAAGTAAGTTGTATTTCAGTAAAGACACAACATGATGACACATGGATACAGAAATAATGTCAATGCTKATTTTTATTTGATGCTACRTTGAAATATCTATTTTCCAAAGGGAAGTSAAAAAACAAAAACCCATTTAAGCCAATGTTGGAGAAACTGTTAAAAAAATTCCATGATCGCATTTAAGACAATCGAGCAACCTCTTGTAAAAAAACGAATCACGAACAATAACTAAACTATTTACATGGAAATGTATGTTAAAATACCTGTAAAAATAGGGGCTTATTACAACAACAACAAAAAACTATTTATAGCCAAACCTACAATAATCAGACTTAGGAACTAGTACTTATTCTGGTCCAACCTGCTCTTAAGGAACCACAAGGTGTGCAAGCCTTTGTTTAAGCCCAGTTCTACCAAACATGTTGGTACTAATAAACTGATTAGTAGAATCTGATACAGAAGACATGTAGAAAAGCACAAAAAAAAAATATTGGATTTAAGTTGATGGGCCACTCTATAAAAGCCACCAAATGAGCAGCAACGCTCCTTTGGGAGTAAACTCTGGATTTGGAAACTAAAAGTGTTCCTGAGTAGATTGGACCCCCCTTTTACTGTGACACAATTTACAGATCCTTTTGTATGGTGCAATATGTATATCCAATATGAAAAAAAAAAATGGATTTCAGTTGATGGGCCACTACAAGCAACGCTCCTCTGGGTGTAAACTCTGTGGATTTGGAAACTAAAAGTGCTCCTGATTAGAATGGACCCCTCTTTTACTGCGACACAATGTACAGATTATTTTGTACGGTGCAATAAATGATAGGAGTACACACTCAAAAAACATTGTTGACCATTTAGGCTTGAACAAATAAAGAACAAACAAATAAATTACATATCTTATAGAAATACTTTGTATTATTCTTTGTATGATAACTAGTATATAATATATCGATAGTTGTGCACATTTTCCATCATTTTCGTTCGAATTATGAAATGACAAATTATACAGGACGGGACATTTATTGTGAAGAGTTATAACGATCCGTGACCCGGACATACTTAGTTATCCCTGCCTGCTTCACAGCGGTGCGAGAACCAAAGCAGAGGAAAGAAAGCTTTTCTATCTAATTGAAATACACGTTATCTGCTGTTGTTTCAGGTATGACAATATTCCGACATTTGAATATCTGCTTTTTTGTTTGACATCTGTCAAAAGAGTCAAGTTTTGCCCCGTAACTGACAAAGTACAGCGGGCTTGACAACTTACCTGGATCATGTGCAGTCCATCTGCTAGCCTAAAGTTAACTAGCTTGCCAGCTAAATACAGCGACTGCTAGCTAGCTAGCTAGCTACTTGAGTGGAACCGGTGATTCACTGACAACTAGCTAGCTACATTATCAGCTTGCTTATTGAGTCATTATGCAATTGATTCGAGTTATCGAAAGATAAGTGGCTAGTTAGCTATGTGCCCTTCCTTCAAATAACACATCACTTAATTCGTTTGTTGTGATATGGTTACATCATCACTTGACAGCTCGTTAATTAGCTAGCCAGGTGCTAGTTAGCAATCTAACCAGCTATGTGACTAACTAGCATGTTACAGGTGTCCAGGTTACCACCACTTGACGTTGACAGACCCTTTCCTACGCATCATCATAATGATGATGATAATAATGTACTTACATTATGCAAAATCAAAGTGTAAGATGGAAGATGTCCATCTATTGGCAGTCTGTCTATGCTGCCTTATTTCAGTCAAACAGTAAACGTCGGCATTCAATCAGGACTCTACTGTGACATGTGTTCTACGTTTTGAAAAATGTAGGAGCACACAAAGATATTTAGGAGCAGAATGAAAAATATTTGAGGTATTACAGCAGCAATCCACAGTTGAAACAATAACAAAGAATGGTCCCCGCCACAGTTTCCGTCAAAAGGTTGAGGGATGGGTCTGGAGAAATATAACCACACTCAAATGTATAGACAGAGCTATGGCTGCAAGGACAGACTAGATATCAACGTTATAGTTTTAACCATGTTTTGAGGCTATACAGAGTTTGTTTACATTTACTCTGTTTACAAACATTGGAAAAACAAGCTATGTTTTGCCTTCTGATGGGGTAAGACAGTTGAACTAAGCTCATGGGGCATTATGTTATACTTTTCAAGAATCAATGGGTTTATATAATACATTTTATATGTTAAAATACAGGGTTTAGGAGCACAAGTAAAAAAATAAATAATAATAATCATTTTTAAGATTGAGATATAGCCTGTATGATTCCTAGCTGCTTTTGAAGCTCATCTAGAGAAGTTCTCCCTTTTCCTTTCTTTCGGTGCCACCACGTTTGCATGCCACTGAGGCTGTGGGCAGAGGGACAGCAAAGAATTCAATACAACAATTATTACCTGGGGGATTTTTCTTTTTTTCTTGGGGCACTGGTGCTACCAAAATTCCAGGTAGCACAGCAAAATATTTTGGGATCTTATGCCCCCAAAATGGTAGCACTGTAGAGCCCTGTCAATAAGCTAACCAGTCAGGCTGTGGTTCACGAATGAACATTGGGTTTCTGTTATTCCTCTGGCCTGAATGAAACTGCACACTGTCTGGGTTTAGCCTCGGGGGTACCAGTCTGTTCTGAGTTATCATTCCACTCCCTGGCACTCCTTGACACAGAGTAGCATATAAGGAGTGGATCGTTAGCAAACACGTTCGGGATTTCAGAGTCTGGGTTCCCGTGCATCCCCTGATTGCCCTCACAGACTGACACACTTGAAACAACTTCTATAGATTTGTTTGAACTCTCTCCAGTGTTCCATACCACAGTGTACCTCTGTCCAGGCTGTTGCCAGCACCTGTTGATGGAGTCTATGCTCCAGTGAGATGACTGACCAGGGCAACAACAACCGAAACATCTCCCGCAACCCCTTCGCTGCCCTTTTCAGCTCCCTCGCCGACGCCAAGCAGTTTGCATCGGGCCAGAAACCACCTTCGCACCATGGCGAACCACCCTGTGAGTTACCCTCCCAAGGAGGAGTTACAGGGCACGCAGGCTTTTGCTCCAGCCCAGCTCTGGCACACATGACCTGACTAATCGGCTGCATGGCAGGACCTTGATTAGCTCAATTGGTGGTGTTTTAGTGCTGGGTTGGAATAAAGGCCTGCAAAACCACGTGGCCACTCCAGCTCTAATGGTTCACTGTGCCACTTATATAGGCTATAGCCTGTCTGTATAACTTAAACACCACTGATATGATGCAGCACGCTCACTGACTTGACGTTTGACAATGACCTCATGCGGTTTCTTATATTTGCTGGCTTATCTCGTATTGCAGCGGAGGACTCGGAGGGAAGTCAGTCCGAGTCGGAGAACTCGGACAGCATCGAGGACAATGACGACTCGGTGGCCGAGATCAGCCGCTCCTTCCTGTCGCGGCAGGAGCTGTGCGAGCAGCTCAACATCAACCACATGATCCAGAGGATCTTCCTCATCACCTTGGACAACAGTGAGTGCAGGAAGTTAGATTGGAGCGTATTAGGGCTTTTACACCGTGGTTGTTCTTCATTTAGGACACCTTTTTCCATTGGAGTGGCAGCATGATGCCACTTGTCCCTTCTAGTTTACTGAATCTTGTTGTCATGTCAACAACCCTTAATGTTGCCTGGCTGGGTCTATATGATGTACCGTAGTGGTATGAACTATAGCAAATCAGTCTGTTTCCCAGGCAACCCTTTGTGTGCCCATACACAAGCGATGGCTTGATTAATCACCCATCAACATCCCCCTGTTTTAATAACCAGGCCCCAATTTCGACTGCCTTCTTTATTCCCCTCTGTTTTCTGTTGATTGATCTGAGGTGCTGTATTGAGGCYTGGTCAATGTGTGATTTACAGCTTTCTTCAACTCTTTCTTCAACTCATGGGGATTCAGTACACGCCGTACATTTTCTTCACGCCGTCACTGTGCGTACTAGATTAGACAGAGCGTGATCGGCTTGGCATCAGCCAACTGGCTGATTCAGGCTGTGTCATCAAGGGGGTCTACAGGTCCCAGATGTTACTTCCTCCGCCTCCTCTTTTCCCGCTCTATCCATCCCTCACTGACTGGCATGATAGTGCCCCGATGACGGAGCCCTGTCTGTCATTTCTAGTCTTAATCTAATCTGTTCGTGCTCTCTGGTGCTGCGTGGACGCTGGCCTCTCTTAGGATCATTTCAGGGCTATCCAAGTACAGCTACGAGTAACAGCTCCACCCAAAAGCCGCAATACGACTCAACATAACCACAGCTCTAAACACATCAATATATAAACTAGATGCTGCAATGAGTCATGAATGACCGGTGTTTGCTCTAAGTGAAAAGTAAAACTAACTATTGTTTGACCTCAGAGTGGACCCCAGTCTGAGAGAGGCAATGGATTCCTCCACGACTGCTGCTGTGTATTCGCTGGAGGAAATGGCCGCTGAGATGCGTCAAGATTGGGGACAGGACAACATTGAGCAGGTGACACATTTTAGACAATAGACGGACGATTGGTAATGGTGGTGTGCGAACTGTTCGCTGTCAGCTCATTGACCTCGATGCCATAATATCCACATGTACAGTACGGATATCCTCTTCTCATACCGATTTCCTAGCTGGCTTGTAGTTCCAGTCAGGGACTAGACCTATTAAGTATACAGTGCATCATCTACTCTAGAAGAAATGGAAAGTGAAAAAAAATGAACAGTAGGTCGAGAAGCAAAATACATAATGAGGACCCATATGCTCCACAAAGGAGCAGCAGACTCAGAGAGAGTAAATGTACCCAGAAATTCAATCCCGCAGCAGATATGTTGAGCTAAGTTTGTTTTTTTCGTTCATTTTATAAATATCAATAGATATTTACTTATTAATCAGGCATGC
>NC_036862.1:5239447-5264009 GCF_002910315.2 Salvelinus sp. IW2-2015 | reverse complement strand
GAGAGCATTAATGAAATTCGCCAGCCATAATTCCAGTCAGCGAAACGTGTGCTGTATAGGACGCGTTTAATAAGGCAAATCACGGACTGTACAAACATTAGGAACACCTGCTCTTTCAATGAACTTGCCAGGTGCATCGCAGGTAAGAGCTATGATGCCCTTATTGATGTCACTTGTTAATCCACTTCAATCAGTATAGATGAAGGGGAGACAGGTTAAAGAAAGATTTTTAAGCCTTGAGACAATTGATTGTGATGGTGTGTCATTAGGAGGGTGAATGGGCAAGGACAACAGATTGAAGTGGCCTTCAACGGGGTATGGTGTAGGCTGCCAGCGCACCGGTTGTGTGTCAAGAAACCTGCAACGCTGCTGGGTTTTTTTCAGCGCCAACAGTTCCGCATGCTGTATGCAGAGAATGGTCCGTCACCCAAAGGACATCAACCAACTTGACACAACTTGCTGGGGGAAGCATTGGAGTAAGACATGGACCCGAGGCATGCCCTGTGGAAGCGCTTTCGACACCGCTTGTAGAGTCGGCATGCCGCAACGAATGTAAAGGCTGTTCTGAGGGCAAAAGGGGGGGTGCACTCCATTGAGGAAAACTGTCTAAACCCGTGCTGCATGGGACAGCAGAATGTGAAAGGTAAATAGTCTTACTGAACATCAATGTGACCTGTCTGAAGGTTAAACTTGCTGCTGTTTTATGTCTAGAGGTCATGTTCAATCGTGGCATATAGGCTAACATAATGGCATGTTTAGTTTGTGCTTCCATGGTGGCTGACATGATTGTGGACAATCTTAACCTCCTGTCCTGCCTGACGATTACACACCCTCAGGTCACCAAAGTACCGGAGGAAGGCTGGCGTGTCCGTACGCAAGTTGCGCTGTAGACTCGGCGGTGGTCCAACACGCGCACGGGTCCTGCTCACCCCCGAGATCTCATCAGAGCAGAAACGTGTACGAGCAGCTATGATTTGCTTGCTAGACGGGAGTTCGGCGGAGCCGTGAATTGTCCATTCATTGATTAACGCCCCGACTGTCCTGAGGATCCCGGTTCTGTTCCATCTCAGTAGGCCAAAGAGTGGTGTTGCTGCTCAGGTATAACTGTTGAGGGCTCCAAGACAGGATGTGCTTTGGTACTTAGTCCCTAGTTCTGGCACGCCGCTGATCGAAAAGAACTGGTTTAGACTGTTTGGTTTGAACTTGTCTATGCTGTATTTATTAGTGCATAATAGCCTCACTTTGCTTGGTGTTGTGTCGTATAAGGTCCTGATGATGTTGCGTGTGGTTTGGTGTCCAGAAAAGGGGTGGGAAAGATGCCTGTCAATACCCGAGATATCGACTTTACTGAAACGTGGGTAGGCTTATATATCGCACGGTTATTTTGTTTCTGCTGATATATACCTAAGCCCTTTTTGAGCCCGAGGAAGAAACCCTGTACGTCTTGTTTCTGTAAAGTTATACAGACATCTTTTCTGCATTATACAGGGCTCATTATACGGCAGGTTTTTTTTTGTACCTTTACCTATACGTAAGGCCCCTTTTTGGAGCCAAGAACAACCCTGACATTAAGTGTGCTTTCTGTTGTGCGTTGCAGCGCTGGACGAGGTGGTGGAGTTTTATGAGGGGTGATCGCTGGCGCCTGTTGGCTGACCCAGGAGGTGCGCACCTTCCAGCGAGGTGAGATGCGGCCCGTGCTCGAATATATGCCAGAGGCCGTGGTGAAAGACTTGGATCTCTGCCAGCGGCTGCTCTTCTCCTACCTGGACCTGCTCCTCTACTTCAGCCGCCAAAAAGATATCGCTATGGTCAGGGGCCGTAATGCATTGTCATCACTCTGGACTGTTTTCTACAACCTTGATTATATTCTATGCTGTTCTAATAATAATAAGTGTATTATTATTTTAACAACTGCATTCATATGTCTGAGATAGACAACCTTGATCTCAAAAGTAGTTTACTCTTTGTTAATATACTTCAAATTGCCTTCCTCCAGGTATTGGTGGAGCACATCCAACCCAAAGATCCYGACAATGGGCTTCAGTATCAGAAGACCCTCCTTGGCACTGTGTTGAGTATCTCTTGCTTGCTGAAGACCCCGGGGGTGGTGGAGGGTCACGGCTTCTTCCTCAACCCATCACGCTCCAGTCCACAGGAAATGAAGGTGCAGGAGTCCAACATACACCAGGTAAGGGCACTAGAGTCTTTGGTCAAAGTAGTGCACTATATATAGGGAATAGAGTGTTATTTGGGACGGACCCCTAACCTTCTCGTCTTCTGTGTCTCCAAAACCCCACTTAGGCCTACATCTAGCTTACTGCCAATGGTCAGACACTAGCTTAGTCTAAGTTACACAATGTGTAGAATAGCAGGAAATTTGCTTTAAAACTGCAAAAACAATTATTCACCTCATAATATCCTGCAATTCTACACATTTTGCTATAACATTTTCTCTCTACCCCATGGCAGAATTTGTAGAATTGCATGTAATTAGTTTTAAAACAGCAACATTTTCTCTACACCGCATGCCAAAATATAAAGAATTGCTGAAAATGTTACTTTAACAATGCATAATAATTATGCAATTATCCACTGCCAAGAAGGCAGGCACTAAAATGTTTTGTTCCACCCCAAAAGGCTAGAGGCACTTCTGCCTGATGAGTTTCCCTGAGGTTTTCCTGAACTTTCCAATATCGTCACCATATTTAAAGCTGCAATATGTAACTTTTTGGGGTATCCAACCAAATTCACATAGAAATGTAAGTTATAGATCTGTCATTCTTGTTGAAAGCAAGTCTAAGAAGCAGTAGATTTGTTCTATGTGCTCTATTTCTATGCTTCCAGTCTTAAATTTCATTTTTGCGTCTTTTGGTTTTCTACACCAGCTGAAAATACAATATTTTTGGTTATGGAAAATATATTCCGCAGCGGTTTAGATGGTACAATGATTCGCTACACTATACTTGCTTGTTTTGTCACAAACTGAAATTTGGAGAACTGGTGGAGGGATTTCTGCATAGTGCATCTTTAAGTCGTTTGAAACATATTCAAGTTATTAACCTTAGGAACATAGCCACGCCAAGCCCAAAAGTTTGAGCACCCCTGTTCTAAATACCACTTCAATAGGTTTCAGACAATAACAGGGTATCATAGCATTCAGGGGTATTTTTTAAATCTGAATTTAACAAGAAATGTCATGCCAAAAGGATCCACTGACAACATAACATGGGGCTTTGTCCAGAGAGTTCACCACAAGATCTTATAAACACCCCAGTAGAATAACAAGTGTAGGTTACAGTGTTGTTAAGTGATCACCTCCCGTGCCAGACTATGTGAGTGGAGCTGGAGCGGAGTGTGCCTAATTTCACTGGAGTGCGGCGCGAGATTCCCAAAGGCTGGAGCATCGGCTGTCTTACCCACTCCAATTTCGTTCCAGGAGAGAGATTCAGTAGCGCTCACTTCACGAGCTCTGGGCAGGCCCGACCCAGCATGCATTTGTAGTCTATTGGGTGCTGCTATAGCCCCTTGCTTTAGCTACTGTCATGGAGTTTGTGAAACATTTTCATAAAGGAACTGATAAAACACACAGGTGCTGTGTGGTGATGTAGTGTCCACAACTAACGAATCATGATGGTGTACTTACTACGTGCACATGCTAAAATAAAGGAACGAGGTGGGTAGGTAACTAAGTGTGTCATTGTAGCAAAGTATTTCTAAAGTAAAAATCTGATCTCTGAAGTGTTCTTCATTGTTGTTATTTTATCTATACAATAGGCCATAATTTATTTTGGTCCAATAGGCCTAGCATATTCCTACTTTCAAGGAGGCTGTCCCAGACAAATAAAAATCTTGATCGACCGAAAGTCGTCTGTTCTTTCGACCAATCAATTGAGCACACCTTATGTGTTTTTATWAAATCAAATATGTGCATTGAGCTTGTCTAATGCTTTAAGCTTACAGTTTGATGCCTCGAGGGCGCCAGAGCCAACCAGTAGAAATGAAAAACTTAACCTGACCCAACTATTCTCCTTCTGCTCCTGCTGGCTTTGCCAGTAATAGGCTACACAAGGAGTCAGCAACCTTTCTCATGTGGAATGCCAATTTATCTTACAATTTCTACCGATCTGCGTGCCAGGTATGGTTTTCATATGCAAATTTTCATGAAACAGTTTAATTTAATTTATAACGTCTTCATATCTCAAATTCATTGTCATGTGGTTAATCAAAAATGATCTCAATCTAAATGAAAATGATACAAACCTAAAAAGTAACTTCTATAGCCATTGCCATCTATGTAAAAAAATAACCTACATAAAGCCAACAAATAAAAACATTGCAGCCTGCAGGTAGAAAATATCCAGATTAAAAATAAATATCCTATAAATCACATTGGCTACACATGGCCTGTCTGCAACGAACTTGAACATTGGGTCCGGCTCACAGACTGTGCTAGCGAATACACAGCTGTAGGCTATTTGCGCAAGGGATAAGAAGCCATGCTTGACTTGGGCAGGAGCTCACTGGAGCTGAGTACCGGCACCTCAAACCCTGTTAGTCTTACAGAATATTAGTTTCAAAGTATTGTGGAGCTCCTGCATCCAAATTTCAACAGTACCAGCACCCAAAATGAGTACCGGAACCTATTTCAGTCCAAGTCGAGCACTGATAAGAAGCCTATTTTATGACGTTTCCACTGGATCAGAACATTCAATTTTTCCCTTTCATGCTGAGTTGTCATCGGAAGGGAGAGGGCTGGAAAGATTTTTCAGATACATTGAGGAAGTATGAGAATTCTCAATGGATGTAAAAACAGACTTTGTTTGCTTGCTGTTTGAGGTGAAGAAAACATTACTTTGAGAAGCTCCACARGTCATTAGTGGTGGTGCGTTAAGCCAATCAGAAATACTATCAGATCCCCAAATGGGCACATTTATATGCCTACRTTTGCGCACAAGCCAGGTAGCCTCRTAAATGGAATTAAATCAACCAAAATGTGTTTCTCACAAGTGTAGCATAGGTTGTGCACTCTGCAAACAATGTGTCCACTCMGACAATGAGAACAGGAAGACTGGAATAATATTGAATGCATTAAAAGAAATGACTGTAACCTAAGTAACAAACATTGAAGATTAGGAATTAACGATAAATGTACAAYTGGTGATATATGTAATGGGCACTTCATAGACACTAACAATCAAACGCAAACAATTCACACAGTGAAGTTATGAAACAATACTGTGCACAAATTGGCGGGATTGAGCGCATTCTGGAGAGAGAAGTGCATCTGGGCACATGGTCAATCCAACGTCAGGGCAACAATGGCCTCAGCAGAAGTCAGTGGATTCATACTTCTTGCGCTTCGCGGAGCAGTGCAGAACTGTTGTCAAAGAAGTGAGTTTGTGTTTATACAGGATGTACCGCCCCCACCTACCGTCAACCAATCATGTCAATGCGGTGCTATACAGTGCCCTCCGCATTGTTACAACATTTGGGAGGCGCCTGTCGATGTACAGAGCTCGATTTGGCCTCTTCATACCTCTGGAGGCTCCGCAATTGCGTCACACCCTCCATATGGAACATCCGACCACATTTTTAGAATCAAGCATAAATTGGCTTTTAGTCTAGGCCTCCGCAATGGATTAGTTCACTGAGATGGGTGCAAATATACAGGACCAGTTTAAAGTTTGGACACACCTACTCATTCAAGGGTTTCTTTATTTTTACTATTTTCTACATTGTAGAATAATAGTGAAGACATCATCAAAACTATGAAATAACACACACAGAATCATGTATCAAATCAAAGTTTATTTGTCACGTGCGCCGAATACAACAGGTGTAGACCTTACAGTGAAATGCTTACTTACCTTTTTTGCACTATTGGTTAGAGCCTGTATTAGGTGAACMATAGGTAKGTAAAGAMATAAAACAACAGTAAAAAGACAGGCTRTATACARTAGYGAGGCTATAAAAGTAGCGASGCTACATACAGACACCGGTTAGTCAGGCTGATTGAGGTAGTATGTACATGTAGATATGGTTAAAGTGACTATGCATATATGATGAACAGAGAGTAGCAGTAGCGTAAAAGAGGGGTTGGCGGGTGGTGGGTGGCGGGACACAATGTAGATAGCCCGGTTAGCCAATGTGCGGGAGCACTGGTTGGTCGRCCCAATTGAGGTAGTATGTACATGAATGTATAGTTAAAGTGACTATGCATATATGATAAACAGAGAGTAGCAGCAGTGTGAAAAAGAGGGGTTGGGGGGGAGGGCACACAATGCAAATAGTCCGGGTAGCCATTTGATTACCTGTTCAGGAGTCTTATGGCTTGGGGTAAAAACTGTCTTTTTGTCCTAGACTTGGCACTCCGGTACCGCTTGCCATGCGGTAGTGGAGAGAACAGTCTATGACTGGGGTGGCTGGGGTCAGTGACAATTTTTAGGGCCTTCCTCTGACACCGCCTGGTGTAGAGGTCCTGGATGGCAGGCAGCTTAGCCCCATTGATGTACTGGGCCGTACGCCCTACCCTCTGTAGTGCCTTGCGGTCAGAGGCCGAGCAATTGCCGTACCAGGCAGTGATGCAACCAGTCAGGATGCTCTCGATGTTGCAGCTGTAGAACCTTTTGAGGATCTGAGGACCCATGCCAAATCTTTTTAGTTTCCTGAGGGGAAATAGGCTTTGAGTGTTGAGGATCAGCGTGGCAGATGTGTTGCTACCTACCCTCACCACCTGGGAGCGGCCCGTCAGGAAGTCCAGGATCCAGTTGCAGAGGGAAGTGTTTAGTCCCAGGATCCTTAGCTTAGTGATGAGCTTTGAGGGTACTATGGTGTTGAACGCTGGGCTGTAGTCAATGAATGGCATTCTCACGTAGGTGTTCCTTTTGTCCAGGTGGGAAAGGGCAGTGTGGAGTGCAATAGAGAGAGCATCATCTGTGGATCTGTTTGGGCGGTATGCAAATTGGAGTAGGTCTAGGGCAGGGGTCGGGAACCTATGGCTCCCGAGCCAGGTGTGGCTCTTTTGATGATTGCATCTGGCTCGCAGATAAAACAAAATATTCTCACTTTTTTTTCTTTTTTAAAAAAAATAAATTTTCTCCCCTTTTCTCCCCAATTTTCGTGGTATCCAATCGCTAGTAATTACTATCTTGTCTCATCGCTACAACTCCTTGTTTTAATCCATCCATCGATTTTTCACTGTTCATGTCCTGTTCAGGGCTGCAGGAGCAATTGTCCATTATTTTAATTAAATGATACTGGCCTACGTTGGCCGTTGCTAGGTAAAACAGGTAAACGCCTCCTTTTGAATCAGTCTGCTCGGTCATTAGCTCAAAGCTAACCCTTCGACGAAGAAGATGGCGAAAAGAAAAAAAGATGACGAGTATCGTACATTTCAGGACGAATGGACCGAAGAATTCGCCTTTGTGGAGAGAGCAGGTTCTGCGGTGTGTCTAATTTGCAATGACAAAATTACATCGATGAAACGGTCGAATGTAAAGCGGCACTTCGACACGCGCCATGCTACCTTTGCATCAAAATACCCTGCGGGAGACAGCAGAAAGAAAGCGTGCCAAGAGCTACTGAGCAGGGTGCAAGCGAGTATTATAACAACATTATTTAAGAATAAATTCAGAGGCTTATTATACTGACATTTAGTTGAATTCACTTTTAAAATATATTATATGGCTCTCACTGAAATAAATTTCCAAATTTTTAGCTTTCATGGCTCTCTTAGTCAAAAAGGTTCCCGACCCCTGGTCTAGGGTTTCTGGGATAATGCTGTTGATGTGAGCCATTACCAACCTTTCAAAGCACTTCATGGCTACGGACGTGAGTGCTACGGGTCTATAGTCATTTAGGCAGGTTGCCTTTCTTGGGCACAGGGACTATGGTGGTCTGCTTGAAACATGTTGGTATTACAGACCCAATCAGGGACATGTTGAAAATGTCAGTGAAGACACCTGCCAGTTGGTAAATCAAAAAAGTTATACAAATCAAAATATATTTGAGATTCTTCAAAGTAGCCACCCTTTGCCTTGACAGCTTTGCACACACTTAGCATTCTCTCAACCAGCTTCAAGAGGAATGCTTTTCCAACTGTCTTGAATGAGTTCCCACATATGCTGAGCACTTGTTGGCTGCTTTTCCTTCACTCCACAGTCCAACTGATCCCAAACCAGCTCAATTGGGTTGATGTCGGGTGATTGTGAAGGCCAGGTCATCTGATGCAGCACTCCATCACTCTCCTTCTTGGTCAAATAGCCCTTACACAGCCTGGAGGTGTGTTTTGGGTCATTGTCCTATTGAAAAACAAATGATAGTCCCACTAAGCGCAAACCAGATGGGATGGTGTGTTGCTGCAGAATGCTGTGGTAGTCATGCTGGTTAAGTGTGCCTTGAATTCTAAATAAATCACAGACAGTGTCACCAGGAAAGCACCCCCACACCATCACACCACCACCTCCATGGTTCACGGGGGGAACCACACATGCAGAGTTCATCAGTTCACTTACTCTGCGTCTCACAAATACATGGTTGTTGGAACCAAAAATCTCAAATTTGGACAGATTTCCAACGGTCTAATGTCCATTGCTCGTGTTTCTTTGCCAAAGCAAGTTTCTTCTTATTATTAGTGTCCTTTTTAATAGTGGTTTCTTTACAGCAATTCGACCATGAAGGCCTGATTCACGCAGTCTCCTCTGAACCGTTGATGTTGAGATGTGTCTGTTACTTGAACTCTGAAGKATTTATTTGGGCTGCAATTTCTGAGGCTGGTAACACTAATGAACTTTTCCTCTGCAGCGGAGGTAACTCTGGGTCTTCCTTTCCTGTGGCGGTCCTCATGAGAGCCAGTTTCATCATAGCACTTGATGGTTTTTGCGACTGCACAATTTTCCGGATTGACTGAGCTTCTTGTCTTAAAGTAACGGACTGTCCTTTCTCTTTGCTTATTTGAGCTGTTCTTGCCATAATATGGACTTAGACCTATTTGGTAAAAGACCATCTTCTGTATAACCCCCCTTGTCACAACACAACTGATTGGCTCAAATGCATTAAGAAGGAAAGAAATTCCACAAATTAACTTTTAACAAGGCACACCTAGAAAATAGTCCAAATAAAGAGAAACCCTTGAATGAGTAGGTGTGTCCAAACTTTTGACTGGCACTTTGTGTGTATAGAAGGCATTTTTTTGTTTAATTTGTATTTAATTATAAGTAAGTCATAGCCTATATATGCAATTTATAGACTTATGGTTTAATACAACAAAATGTTTTTTTGAGTGCTTTATGTCCCTATCAGAATTTGTGTCGCACTCGCAAGTGCTTCACAATTTATTTATTTGTAGGCTATAGCCTTGAAATAATATAGGGATTTTAATAAATGTAGCCAATCTGGATCAGCAGTTTTTGAGCTCAGAGACGTTTTTAGCGGAGCGGTTGGAAAAGACTTGGAGTGCCGGTGAGTGATGAGCGGGATTTCAGACCGCTCAACTCCGCTCACATACTCTGCTCCCGTCTACTTATTGACATATCCTGTCCTCCTTTCGTCCCAGTTCATGGGCCAGTTCCATGACAAGCTGCACCAGCTCCTGAAGAACCTGCTGCAGCAGTCGGGTGAGACGCGCCACCTGCTGCTCTCCTGGCTGGGCGGCTGCCTGCATGCCAACGCCGGGCGCACCAAGATCTGGGCCAACCAGATGCCCGAGATCTACTTCCAGATGTACGCGTCAGATGCCTTCTTCCTCAATCTGGGCGCCGCGCTGCTCAAGCTGTGCCAGCCCTTCTGCCGGCCGCGCTCGCCCAAGCTGCTCACCTTCAACCCCACCTACTGCGCCTTCAAGGAGCTCAGCGAGGAGGAGCGGCACAACCGCAACGTGCATGCCAGAGGTTTGTGTGCATGTTTGTATGTGCACTCTTGTATATAYGTGCACGTGGGTATGGATCATTGGATGTCCTTTTTACATAGTTGATTCTCTATTTTATGTTAGTAAATATGAACCTATCATTTTCTCATTGATCATTAGGTCTGGACAAAGAGACGTGTCTTGTCCCCCTTCCACCCCAGCAGTCGGTGGAGTACGCCCAGTCGTACAGCCTCCTCACTGAGAACCTCATCCTCACCCAGATGACCCTTCACCTGGGCTTCCACAGGTAACTAACTGGCAACGTTACAGAACATTTAGATATAATTAAAATGATAGGATAGATATGATTGTCTTTCAAGTAGAATAGGGAATCATGTCCGGTCTATTCAATGCATTTCTATCTGCAAATTTGTGAACATACCTCCTCACTGAATATACCCCTGACCTAGCAATGCTGTATCCATATGATGAACGTTAGTATATTACTTGGTTTTGGGTTTGTGCATGAAGAAAGTTCTACTTACCATGTTAGTACACAATACCTTTGGTGCTGTTTTCCTGACCTAGATTAAGCCTGTTCCTTGACACACAAAATACCTCTCAGTGGAGGTTCTCCATTGAGCATGGGTTTAAGTCCAGGAGTCGGCTCGATCTGGCCCTTGGACTAGACTTGTGATAACATCTCTGTGTTATCCTTCATAACGGCTGAGCAATATGTACTGTGTCTAACGTTGTGAACTGGACCGTGACAAATTTCAAGTGTTCACTGTGACATATGGTTAAGAAAGTTGTATTGTGTCTTCTTGCTTCTCCCTAGACTCCACGAGCAGATGGTGAAGATGAACCAGTCGCTCCACCGGCTGCAGGGTACGTGGCGGGAGGCTCAGCTCACGGGCGGCCCGGCGGCCGAGCAGCTCCGCGAGCAGTTTGAGCGCCTCATGACGGTCTACCTGTCGACCAAGGCAGCAGCCACCCAGCCGGGCATGCTGCAGTGCTGCCTCAACCTGCAGGCGTCCAGCGCCACACTCTTGGTTCAACTGGGCCTCAGCAACCAGGGGCCCGAGCACGCCCAGCTCTCCTTCCCCCTGCCACCGCTACACAACAGCCTGCTCTGTCACATGCCAGGTTGCTACCCCTCCCTCCCGCTTTGTCATTTTGACCTTTTTTTTTGCGACTTAGTCAGAGTATTTAACTACGGTAGGAAAGGCAACCAAGTATCCCAGTCATTGCAGGTAAAGCGTTCCGTCAACCTTGCTTGTTTACTTACTTACTTAGACCAATCGCCCCATGAGTAGAAAAGGCCATCAACAACTCAACTTTTGCCAGTCTTCTCAATGTTGCGCCATCAACCTTGACGTCACGTTTTCAGTCATTTGACAGATGCTCGTATGCTGACTTGCGGTCAGTGCGTACAATAGAGGTGCTAAATCAGTGGTTTTCAACCAGGTGTGCCGTAAATGGCTTCCTAATCTTGATCATTGTGTTGAACACTCACTTATAAACATGACCTGTGGAGTGGGAGCAGCGGTGCCGCTCAGATAATACATTGAATGGCCCATGGTTTTATCTGTATCGTGGTTTCAGGTCCAGTTTGCTCAGGCTGTTGTAACATTTGTATCTTTTTTGAGGGGCACGCATCACGAGCAAAGTCATTTGTATCTTTTTTGAGGGGCACGCATCACGAGCAAAGTCATTTGTATCATTTTACTTCGCCTGTGAGAACCATTTAGCACAGGCAAGTCTGATTTAGGCGTAGCTGTATCACAGCCTCTGCCATAGAAACAAACGGGTGCAAATTGGAGTGGGCTTTGTGGTTGCACCTTTACAATGCAGAAAAGCGCTCGTCTCTAGCTCAAACTTTTCAAATCTTCAGACCTATTTTAAGAGTTTATTTTATTTTATTATTATTWTTTTTTTTGCACAGATTGCGGGACCCTCTTAAAGGGGTACACACATGAGTCCTCATGAGTAAGGTACTATAAAAAAAAAATAGTTCAAATAATCCCCATTTTAATCTATAAAAGAATGTTTGTCACGGAAAATAGATGATTTGGAGTAAGGATCCGATAAGATGGAGGTCGTTACCACAATATTAATTAATAAGGCCATTTTAGGTGTGCCACAGAATTGTTTTATCCCATCAAGATGTGCCACGGTTCATAAAAGGTTGGGAACCACTGTGCTAAATAACAGCAAAAACAAATAATAATTTGCACAATGACAGGGCTATAGAAGAGTTGTGAGAGAATAACACAAGTAGAGAGCAGAGGAGGCTGGCGGGAGTAGCTATAGGAGGACGGGCTCATTGTTATTGCTGGAATGGAATTGMTGGAAACATCAAACACATGGAAACAACGTGTTTGCCTCCATTCCAGCCATTAAAAGAGCCCGTCCTCATGTAGCCCCTCCAACCAGCCTCCTCTGGTAGATAGTTTATTAAGACTACTAAGAGGGGTTGGTTATCAAAAGGATTCTTGTACGTCTGCAGAGTTCTTTGCGGAGAACTTGGGAGATTTCTTTGTCTTCCTCCGCCGCTTTGCCGACGAGGTCCTGGAGTCTTCTGCCGAGAGCTTGGAGCAGGTCCTCAACTTCATCACTGTGTTCATGGGAAACGTGGAGAGGTAGGGGAAAGAGGGGGAGGCATTGAGTTCACCCGTGCGCACACACAGTACCAGGCCAAATGTTTGTGCATAATATTAATGTATCCTGGTACATACACTACTGTTCAAAATGTTGGGGTCATTTATACATTTCCTTGTTTATTTGAAAGAAAAGCAAATTTTTTGGTCCATTAAAAWAACATCAAATTGATCAGAAATACAGTGTAGACATTGTTAATGTTGTAAATGATTATTGTAGCTGGAAACGGCAGATTTTTCATGGAATATCTACATAGGCGTACAGAGGCCCATTATCAGCAACCATCACTCCTGTGTTCCAATGGCATGTTGTGTTAGCCTTTTAAAATTATAAACTTGAATTAGCTAACTGATCATTAGAAACCCTTTTGCAATTATGTTAGCACAGCTGAAAACTGTTGTTCTGATTTAAAGAAGCAATAAAACTGTATTTCTTTAGACTAGTTGAGTGTCTGGAGCATCCGCATTTGTGGGTTTGATTACAGGCTCAAAATGGCCAGAAACCAAGAACTTTCTTCTGGAACTCGTCAGTCTGTTCTTGTTCTGAGAAATGAAGGCTATTCCATGCAAGAAATTGCTAAGAAACTGAAGAACTCGTACAATGCTGTGTACTACTCCTTTCATAGAACAGCGCAAACTGGCTCTAACCAGAATAGAAAGAGTGGGAGGCCCCGGTGCACAACTGAGCAAGAGGACAAGTACATGAGAGTGTCTAGTTTGGGAAACAGACGCCTCACAAGTCCTCAACTGGCAGCTTCAAAACACCAGTCTCAACGTCAACAGTGAAGAGGCAACTCCGGGATGCTGGCCTTCTAGGCAGAGTTGCAAAGAAAAAGCCATATCTCAGACTGGCCAATAAAAAGAAAAGGTTAAGATGTGCAAAAGAGCAGACACTGGACCGAGAAAGATTGGAAAAAAGGGTTATGGACAGACAAATCTAAGTTTGAGGTGTACGAATCACAAAGAAGAACATGAGACGCAGAAGAAATGAAAAGATGCTAGAGCAGTGCTYGACGCCATCTGTCAMSCATGGTGGAGGCAATKTGATGGTCTGGGGGTGCTTTGGTTGTGGTAAAGTGGGAGATTTGTACAGGGTTCAAGGGATCTTGAAGAAGGAAGGCTATCAAGCCATTTTGCAACGCCATGCCATACCCTGTGGACGGCGCTTAATTGGAGCCAATTTCCAACTACAACAGGACAATGACCCAAAGCACTGCTCCAAACTATGCAATAACTATTTAGGGAAGAAGCAGTCAGCTGGTATTCTGTCTATAATGGAGTGGCCAGCACAGTATCATCTCAACCCTATTGAGCTGTTGTGGGAGCAGCTTGACTGTTTGGTATGTAAGAAGTGCCCATCAAGCCAATCCAATTTGTGGGAGGTGCTTCAGGATGCATGGGGCGAAATCTCTTCAGATTACCTCAARTTGACAACTAGAATGCCAAAGGTCTGCAAGGCTGTAATTGATGCAAATGGAGGATTCTTTGACGAAAGCAAAGTTTGAAGGACAATATTATTATTTCAATTAAAAATMATTATTTATAACCTTGTCAACGTCTTGACTATATTTCCTATTAATTCTGCAAGGACATTTCTAAGTGACCCCAAAACATTTGAACGGTAGTGTACAATACCCTGAGGACTGTTTATCTCAATTGTGGATCGCCATTGGCTGTTACAACAGTCACTCTTCTGGATGTGATATTCCTAAGGGTTTTATGCGTCTACCATTCGGACTCATCGATGTTCCTATTGTGTTACTCTTTACCCATGTTCCCAGGATGAAGAACCCTCATTTGCGGGCGAAGCTGGCAGAGGTGCTGGAGGCGGTGATGCCCCACATGGAACCGGTGTCGGCTGGCACAGCCCAGCCAATCATGTTCCAGCGTCAAAGGGTCTTCTGCTCCTACCACCATGCACCTCACCTGGCTGAGGCACTCATTGCTGTGTTTGTGGACATTGAGTTCACTGGTGGGTTTAGTGTGTGTGTCTTGCGCACATGCGTTTGTGTGTGTGTTAGAATCTAAACCTTTGTAATGAAGCTCAAGTGCATGCATGTGACTTGTATGTTATTGACTTTTCTCCTCAGGTGACCCTCACCAGTTTGAACAGAAGTTCAACTACAGAAGACCTATGTATCCCATCCTCAAGTACATGTGGGGGAAGGAGAGCTACAGAGAGAGCATTAAGGCAAGCTTGTTTCCCTTTTTTCTCTCAGTTATTTAGATGGTACCACATTTAGAGTAGTCCTTATTGAAGACCGCTGAAAACACACGGCTATTGSTTTTTCAGTTCTGCACCATAACGCCCCGAAATTCTTATGTGGAATGTTTACTTCAGAGTCTTGCTGTTTATGCATCCGAGAACCTCGAGGCCATGAATCCTCCACTCTTCCTGCGGTATCTGAATCTCCTGATGAACGACGCCATCTTCCTACTCGACGAAGCTATACAGGTGAGAAACTGTCAGCGTTTCGCTCTCGTTTTATGAAAAGGACATTCCTACCGTTGACTTATATCCATCTCAGTAGTGGCTGATGACACTTTAAATCGGCGGGCGGGCTCATTGTAATGCCGGGAATGGAATCAACGAATGGTATTAAGCACATGGTTTCTATACGTTTTATACCATTCCATTCCGACCATTACGATGAGTCGTCCTCACCTCACCAGCCTCTACTGATCTATCTTTTTATTCATTTTTTGGGGGACCTAAAAGACTGTTAAAAACATCCGCAAATCAGCTCCAATTGGTTTTCATTTTGGAAATCTGTTCCAAAGTATTCCCACGCACAATGGAGAGTTACCGTATATGTGATCGTGTACAAATGTAAGCAAGGTTTGAAATGATTATGTTTAAATAAAATATGTCTGTTTGGGCTTCTTGCAGTCAATTTGCAGTCTACAAATTATTTATTATTATGTTCCGGCCGCCTGACTATYCGCTCAAGAAGAAATTGGCCCTCGGCTGAATCTAGTTGTGTATTCCCTGGTTTATCCGAAGATCCTACGTTTTAAACTAGGCCCAATTTTTCTCACTACTTCTCTCTGATCTGGTCCTTTTTCTGTGGTAGTACCTGAGCAAGATTAAGCTTCTGCAGCTGGAGAAGGACCATGATGAGTGGGAGGGCCTGGCTCCTGATGCCCTCAGGGAGAAGGAGTCCAGTTTGCATATGTTGGGACAGCTGGCACGCTTCCATAACATCATGTCCAACGAGACCATCGGCACACTGGCTTTCCTCACATCGGGTTAGTTGGAGAGGGAGGATGAATGGATAACAATGAGTGGATAATGTCTTGGACATGCGTCTCTACCTAGAGCTACACAAACTATGGGTGTTTGTGTATATATTTTTTTAGACATCATTGTCCAATTCATTGAGCAGAATTAAGAGTTTGCCCTGTTTAAGGTAAATGGCAATACTTTATATTTGATGGCACTGTGTTGTACACTGAGGATACAAAATATTAGGAACACCTTTCTCATATTGAGTTACACCCCCTTTTGCCCTCAGAACAGCATCAATTTGTCAGGGCAAACGCGTTACACAGGCATGCTGGCCCATGTTGACTCCAATTTTGCCCACAGTTGTGTCAAGTTGGTTTGATGTCCTTTGGGTGGTGGACCATTCTTGATACACATGGGAAACTGTTGAGTGTGAAAAACCCAGCAGCGTTGCAGTTCTTTTTTATTTATATTTTTTACTCCTTTTTTCTCCCTAATTTCATGGTATCCAATTGGTAGTAGTTAGTCTTGTCTCATCGCTGGAACTCCCGTACGGACTCGGGAGAGGCGAAGGTCGAGAGCCATGCGTCCTCCGAAACCCAACCAAGCCGCAATGCTTCTTGAACACAATGCCCATCCAACCCGGAAGCCAGCCGCACCAATGTGTCGGAGGAAACACCTGGCGACCTGGTCAGCGTGCACTGCGCCCGGCCCGCCACAGGAGTCGCTAGTGCGCGATGAGACAAGGATATCCCTGCCGGCCAAACCCTCCCTAACCCGGATGACGCTGGACCAATTGTGCGCCGCCCCATAGGCCTCCCGGTCGCGGCCAGCTGCGACAGAGCCTGGACTCGAACCCAGAATCTCTGGTGGCACAGCTAGCACTGCGATGCAGTGCCTTAGACCACTGCGCCACCCGGGAGGCTCAGCGTTGCAGTTCTTGACACTCAAATTGGTGCGCCTGGCACATATTACCATACCCCGTTCAAAGGCACTTMAATATTTTGTCTTGCCCATTCAACCTCTGAATGGCACACATACACAATCCATGTCTCAATTGTCTCAAGGGTTAAAAATACTTATTTAACCGGTCTCCTCCCCTTCTTCTACACTGAAGAAGGTGGATTTAACCAGTGACATCAATAAGGGATCATAGCTTTCACCTGGATTCACCTGGTCGGTCTGTCAGGGAAAGAGCAGGTGTTTGTACACTCTGTATATATGAATATATTGAAACTCCTGCTCGCTTCTCCCTCTCCATGATATCCCAGAGATCAAGGGTATTTTTGTGCACCCTTTCATGGCCGAGAGGATCATCTCCATGCTCAACCACTTCCTGCAGCACCTGGTTGGCCCCAAGATGGGTGCCCTGAAGGTGAAAGACTTCAGCGAGTTTGACTTCAAGCCTCAACAACTGGTCTCCGATATCTGCACCATCTACCTTAACCTGGGGTAGGTTTCAAAAAGGCAGTATTTCAAGGCTAATACAAGGCTCAGAAGTTTTTCGGGGTTGAAATTCACTTGCTTTTTCCATCTGTACTTCAGTCGATCAAATATTTTGAGCGTTTGCCTGGAGTGCCAGGTGGGTGGTGTTTGCATGTTTTGGATGGTTCAATTGTGCCAGGCAAGCATAGCTAAATTAGTTGAACCTTTATTTTTTTAAAGTACAATTTGTATCCATGTGTGGCATATAAGGTGGCTATTTGGTTTCTAGTGACTCTAACCATGTCTGTTTTGTCTTCGGCAGTGATGAAGATAATTTCTGTGCCACTGTCCCAAAAGACGGGCGCTCCTACTCTCCCACGCTCTTCTCTCAGACTGTCCGAGTCCTGAAGAAGATCAACAAGCCCGGAGAAGTTATTGTGGGTTTCGGTCTCCTTGCTGACAAAATAAAGGTTAGATCTGTATAAAATCACATTACACTGTACCACTATGCCCTCTCCATACCATAACCCTAAATGAATAACTACTGCCTGTCTCCTGTCTTAGTCTCATGCAGACCAACAGCTGCAGGATGAGGAAACGTACGCGGATGCCCCAGACGACTTCCTGGACCCCATTATGTCCACGCTGATGCTCGACCCTGTGCTGCTCCCCTCCTCCAATGTCACGGTTGATCGCTCGACCATAGCACGGCATTTACTCAGGTGAGTGATCCCTTAGCAGTAGTATGTCTACGTGCTGCTGGTTTATTCCAGGGACTGCATGCATCAAGCATCTCAGAATAGGAGTGCTGATCTAGGATCAGGTCCCCCCCCCCCCTGTCCATGTAGTCTTATTCATTGTGATCTAAAAGGCAAAACTGGTCCTAAATCAGCAGTCTTACTTTGAGCGGCTTGAAACATACGGCCCGAGATCAAGTTTTTTTGTACGATATTGAGTATCAATTTTCATTTCCCTACAGCGATCAGACAGACCCATTCAACCGCAGCCCACTCACCATGGACCAGATCCGGCCCAACGAGGAGCGGAAGCAACAGATCTTACAGTGGCTGGCCCAGCATAAGCAGGAGCGGCTGCAGATGGGCCCTAGTGGCTAGCCCTGGGATCTTCTCAAACAAACTATGACTGTACCATACCTTCCCTCACCTCCTTACTGACAGTAGTATGCTCCACTTTGACTCATCTCCATGTGTGCTTGCCTTCAAGCTTTGGACTTCAAACCACGTGAGACATTGGTATCTCCCTCTCATGCAGAGCACATCACTCAAATACCGTCACTGGTCAATGGAAGATCCCAGGTCTCAAAAACTGTCAAGAGAGCAGGTAGTGGTGCAATTTGAAAACCGAGTTGCACTGCTACATTCATGTGCCCTATGGTGGTTTCAGAATTCTGCGCCCTGCTACAGAGAATATGCTGTTTACCATTAGTGGTTGCAGTCTGGTCAGAACCACTGGTCTAACTGGACAGTAATCGTTTAGCAATTCCTAAATGATCATCAGCTCTGCCAAATGTTTTATATTTTAAAAGTAGAACTTGGACTTCAGAACAAGAAAATGTCATATGTCTCATTAATTGCCCCTTGTCTCTATAGTACCCATAAGGTCTATATGCACCATCCATCTACGAACCTAAACAAGATTATCTGACGTTATTTAGCATTTACAATTGAAATAATTTCTTACGCAAGCATATAATACCCATTGTAATAAAATGTGGGCAAACCAATCTTAATTTAAAGAATCGGTGCCTAAAACCACCAGCCTTGCTTTAATTTCATTGACCAGACATTTTTCAAGTTATTATATTGTCTTTGTTGCATTTGTGGTATCAAATGCCCTGTCAATGGATATGTCTTATATCCTAAACAAGAGATGGTATGGACAATGTAGGAGTTGGGGTGTCACTTGCTTTGGTTATTTACAAAGCAGTTTGTAACTTGTGCGAGTTGCTCTTGTTTGGAATTTGTGACTTAATGCAAAGTGAAGTGTGATTTGCTGAAGAAATGAGTAGAACATGTGTGAAAGAATACCCATTTGATAGCATGCATTTGTATGTGGTATATCTACTAACTTGATGATTACCCGAGTGAAATTATAATGCAATATTTTAACTGTCAATGTATTTTGAATGTACTAATAAATAAAAAGCTTTGATGTGTTACAGTATCCATCTTTTGCATTACTTCTTCCAGTAGCCTAATAACAGGCAATAACTCATTTATTTCCAATACTCATTCATTAAGTACTAAAGTTCACATAACATAAGGATAATTGTATGGTGTATTAGGAACTGAACAAGGTTTTTACCAACCAACACTATCCAATTACGCTGAACAGAAATATAAACACAACATGCAAAGTGTTGGTCACATGTTTAATGAGCAGACATTTGTTTACATCCCTGTTAGTGAGCCTTTCTCCTTTGAATGTTCAATTCTCTACCATAAGCTGCCTCCAACGTAGTTTTAGAGAAWTTGGCTGTACGTCCAWCTGGCCGCAGACCATGTGTAACCGCGCAAGCCCAGGACCTCCACATCCGGCTTCTTCACCTGGGGAATGGTCTGAGACCAGATACCCGGACAGCTGATGAAACTGTGGGTTTGCACAACTGAAGAATTTCTGCACAAACTGTCAGAAACCATCTCAGGGAAGCTCATCTGCGTGTTTGTCGTCCTCACCAGGGTCTTGACCTGACTGCAGTTTGGCATCGTAACTGACTTCAGTGGGCTCACCTTTGATGGCCACTGGCACGCTGGAGAAGCGTGCTCTTCGTGGATGAATCCAGGTTTCAACTGTACCGAGCATACGAGTGGGCGAGCGGTTTGCTGATGTTAACGTTGTGAACAGAGTGCCCCATGGTGGCGGTGAGGTAATGGTATGGGATGGCGTAAACTATGGACAATGAACACAATTGCATTTTATCAATGACAATTTGAATGCACAGAGATACCGTGAGGAGATTGAGGCTCATCGTTGTGCCATTCATTCGCCGCCATCACGTTTCAGCACAATAGTGCACGGCCCCATGTCACAAGGCTCTGTACACAATTCCTGGAAGCTGAAAATGCCCCAGTTCTTCCATGGCCTGCATACTCACCAGACATGTCACCCATTGAGCATGTTTGGGATAATCTGAATCGACGTGTACGACAGCGTGTTCCAGTTCCCGCCAATATCCAGCAACATCGCACAGCCATTGAAGAGGAGTGGGACAATATTAAACAGGCCACAATCAATCAGCCTGATCAATTCTATGCGAATTAGATTTGTCACGCTGCATGAGGCAAATGGTGGTCACACAGATAGTGACTGGTTTACTGATCCATGCCCCTTCCTTTTATTCAAGTACAGTGCCTTTGGAAAGTATTCAGACCCCTTGTCTTCAGACCCTTTGCTATGAGACTTGAAATTGAGCTCAGGTGCATCCTGTTTCCATTGATCCTCCTTGAGATGTTTCTACAACTTGATTGGAGTCCACCTGTGATAAATTCAATTGATTGGTCATTATTTGGAAAGGCACATAACTGTCTATACAAGGTCCCACAGTTGACAGTGCATGTCAGAGCAAAAACCAAGACATGGGGTCGAAGGAATTGTCCGTAGCGCTCTGAGACAGGATTTTGTCGAGGCACAGATCTGGGGAAGGGTACCAAAACATTTCTGCAGCATTGAAGGTCCCCAAGAACACAGTGGCCTAACCACCAAGACTCTTCCTAGAGCTTGCCGCCCGGCCAAACTGGGCAATCGGGGAGAAGTGCCTTAGTCAGGGAGGTGACCAAGAACCCTATGGTCACTCTGACAGAGCTCCAGAGTTCCTCTGTGGAGATGGGGGAACCTTCCAGAAGGACAAACATCTCTGCAGCAGGAAGCCATTCCTCAGTAAAAGGTGCATGACAGCCCGCTTGGAGTTTTCCAAAAGGCACCTAAAGACTCTCAGACCATGACAAACAAGATTCTCTGGTCTGATGTAACCAAAATTTAACTCTTTGGCCTGAATGCCAAGCATCACGTCTGGAGGACACCTGGCACCATCCCTATGGTGAAGCATGGTGGTGGCAGCATCATGCTGTGGGAATGTTTTTCAGGTACTGGGAGACTAGAGAGGATCGAGGCAAAGATGAACGGAGCAAAGTACTGAGAGATCCTTGATGAAAACTTGCTCCAGAGCGCTCAGGACCTCAGACTGGGGCGAAGGTTCACCTTACAACAGGATAATGACCCTAAGCACACAGCAAAGACAATGCAGGAGTGGCTGAAACGACATTAAGAACATACAGCTGGCGGGTTATACGCTCTATCGGTAAGACAGAACAGCAGCCTCTGGTAAGACACGGGGCGGGGGCCTTTGCATTTATGTAAACAGCTGGTGCATGTTATCTAAGGAAGTCTCAAGGTTTTTCTCGCCTGAGGTAGAGTATCTCATGAAAAGCTGTAGACCACACTATCTACTTAGAGTTTTCATCTGTATTTTTCGTAGCTGTCTACATACCACCACAGACCGATGCTGGCACTAAAACGGCACTCAATGACCTGTATACCACCATAAGCAAACAGGAAAACGCTCATCCAGAGGCAGCTCTCCTAGTGGCCGGGGACTTTAATGCAACCAGAGGGGAAAAAAATATATACCACCTTTACTCCACACACAGAGAAGCGTACAAAGCTCTCCGTCACCCTCCATTTGGCAAATCTGACCATAATTTTATCCTCCTGATTCTTTCTTACGAGCAAAGATTCAAGCAGGAAGCACAAGTGACTCGGTCTATAAAAAAGTGGTCAGATGAAGCAGATGCTAAACCACAGGACTGTTTTGCTAGCACAGACTGGAATATGTTCCGGGATTCTTCCGATGGCATTAAGGAGAACAACACATCAGTGACTGGCTTTATCAATAAGTGCATCGAGGACATCAACCCCACAGTGACTGCACGTATATACCCCAACCAGAAGCCATGGATTACAGGCAACATTCGCACTGAGCTAAAGGGTAGAGCTGCCGCTTTCAGGTAGCGGGACGCTAACCCGGAAGCTTAAAATAAATTCTGCTATGTCATCTGACGAACCATCAAACAGGCAAAGCGTCAATACAGGACTAAGATCGAATCGTACTACACCGGCTCCGACGCTCGATGGATCTGGCAGTGCTTGCAAACTATTACAGACTACAAAGGGAAGCACAGCCGAGAGCTGCCAAGTGACACGAGCCTACTAGACTACCTAAATCACTTCTATGCTCGCTTCGAGGCAAGTAACACTGAAACATGCATGAGAAAGTATCAGCTGTTCAGGACGACTGTGATCACGCGCTCCGCAGCCGATGTGAGTAACACCTTTAAACAGGTCAACATTCACAAGGCTGCAGGGCCAGATGGATTACCAGGATGTGTTTTCTGAGCATGCGCTGACCAACTGGCATGTGTCTTCACTGACATTTTCAACCTCTCCTTGTCTGAGTCTGTAATACTAACATGTTCCAAGCAGAATCCAAGATGGCGTAGCAGTCGGACGTGTCTTTGTCTTGTCTTGTCCCGTGTAAATAGTCTTCGTATTTTTCGTATACATTTCGTATATATTTTAATTTCACTTTCCATCTAGGAACTGAATATACATTCCTACATTCCGCCTCACCCAATGTGGTACGGACCTGCTATTTTTTATACTTTAGAACCGTAACCCCAATCAGAAGCTAGCCAGATAACTAGCTACTAGCTAGTAGTCAGTTAGCCACTGCTGCGGTCTTCACCCTCAACTCGACTCAATCGGACCAGGCCACTCAATACCGGCCGATACCTGCCAGTCTGCAAGCGCGATATCAACCCAGAGCATATAGGACTGCTTTTTCTCTACCACATCACCGGATTCCTGACGCAAGCCTGGACATTACACCGTATCATCACAGCTGCTAGCTGCAACCGAGTGGCTATACTGGCTAACACCTCTGTCCCGAAGCAAGCACCAGTTAGCCTTCAGCTAGCCTCGAGCTAGGCCCATCTGCCGCTAGCCGAAAGGTCTACCAGCGATTCTTGGGCTACCATACCTCTTTTGCCAATTGGACTGGACCTTTTTTTTTTTTTTTTTTTTTTTTTTTGCCGACACCAGAGCCCTCGCCAATCCATCACACTTGTCTAAATCAGCTACAAGCTAATTTAGCATTTTTTTTGCCCTGCTAGTAGCTCTTACCTTCTGCACAGACACCAGCCCTGTTATTAGCCTGGATATTATCACCCCATTTACCAGCATCGGACTGTCCTCTCAGACAACAACGCCGGATTCCTGCCGTAATCCCTGAGCCACTACTTCTATCCTCACAGCTAGCTTTGCAGCTACGGCCACTGCCACGAAGCTAGCACCAGTTAGCAAACACATTCTACCATTCACACTCTCTTTCGCCATCCGGCTTGGACTCTCTGTCGACACGACCACGGTCTGAGCAGGACCCCTCCGTCTGAGCAGACCCACCCCCGGGCTACTAACTTTAAACGCCGCGTGCTAGCTTAGTGGAGCCTCCCTGCTCCATGTACGCTCGCCCCCTGGACACTATTGATCACGTGGCTACATAGCTGTGATGCAAGCTTGACTGTCCATTAATTCACGGTACTCGCATTCTGTTTATTTGGTTATCTGTCGGCTCTGTGCTTTAACTCAGGATCTGTGTGTAGTTATCCGACCCTCTCTGCCTAGTCGTCGCGCATTTTTACCTGTTGTTGCTGTGTTAGACTAGCACCCTGTTATTGCTGCTGTTATCTACCTGTTGTTTTAGCTAGCTCTCCCAAATCAAGACCTGCAATCACTTTATGCCTTATTGTATGTCTCTCTCAAATATCAATATGCCTTGCATACTGTTGTTCAGGCTAGTTATCATTATCATTGTTTTGGTTTGCAATGGCCTTGTAGTTCCACTCTCCGTACCTCTGATACCTCCTTTGTCCCACCCCCACACATGCGGTGACCTCACCCATTGAGACCAGCATGTCCAGAGATACAACCTCTGCTTTCATCACCCGTGCTGGCTTGCCTCCGCTGTACCGCGCCCCACCATACCCTGTCTGCACATTATGCCAGAATCTATTCTACCACGCCCATAAATCTGCTCCTTTTATTCTTTGTCCCACCGCTCTAGGCGACCAGTTTTGATAGCCTTTAGCCGCACCCTCATCCTACTACTCCTCGTGTTCCTCGGTGATGTGGAGGTAAACCCAGCCCTGCATGTCCCCAGTCACCCATTTGTTGACTTCTGTGATGAAAAAGCCTTGGCCTCTAGCATGTCAACATCAGAAGCCTCCTCCCTAAGTTTGCCTTACTCACCGCTTTAGCACACTCTGCCAACCCTGATGTCCTTGCCGTGTCCGAATCCTGGCTTAGGAGGCCACCAATTCTCTCTCTTGTTTT